>NW_020953951.1:625094-734730 GCF_900497805.2 Vombatus ursinus | reverse complement strand
AGATAGATAGATAGATAGATAGATAGATAGATAGATAGATAGATAGAGTTTCTGATTGTCCCCACTTGGAGGGTGAGGCTGATGGCCTTTTAGTCGGGAAGCATTCTCTGACTTCTGCAGGCAGTATTCAGAGGGACAGAAGGTATTAGGTAGCAGAAGGCATCTGAACCTTTGATTGGCAGGCAGGGCACACTTCCATCATTTAGAGCTTCTAGAAGCAAGAGGAGGAAGTTGTGGAGGGGTCCATTTGGACTTGACATTAAGAAAAAGCTTCCCAAAGGAGAGTGGGCTACCTTCACTTCAAAAACAAAAAAAATTAACATCAACAAATAGACATCATTAGAGGTCTCCAAGCAGAGGCTAGTTGACAGCTTGTCCAGGATGCGTAGAAAGGAGTCCTTTTCAGGCGCAGGTTAGACTAAATAACCTGAGTTTCCTTTTAACTCTGATCTCCTCTGACTCTGTAAACTCCACTTGCAATAAAGAGCTTCTTCATTTCTTATCTTCTCATTTTGGATTATTCCTACTTACTAATGAAACAGACACTCCCCTCCCCTCCCCTCCACACACATCTGTAAACTATCTTATCTTTGTGCCTGTGCATCTTTCCAGCCTGTGCCTTGCTTGTGGTCATGACATCAGAGAAACCCTTCTGGTCTCTCTGGCCTTACTCAGATTGCCCCCTCCAGGGCCTGTGCCATTGCCCTTTCCCAGCCCAGCACAGACTCTTCTCTCAAATTCGGAGTCTTGAGGTCTATCTTCCCGCCCCCCACCTCCCCACACACACTGAGCCTGTGGAAGTTGCTGCCAGTAGTCCATCTGGTCGTGATTTCAGAGGGTGACACTTTCAAGCACCCATTCACACTGGGGCTCTGAATTTCCAGGCAAGTACTCCTTTGACTGCACTCTGATAACTGAAGCTTATCTATTTAAGCACAAACCTGATTTAGTCTATCACTAATGATGGAAACCACATGCCTGAATTAACTTAACCTTTTCTTGATAACCCAAGGTGGTCTTTAGGAATACCAAATTTTTGTTCTCTCTTCTAAAATAGTGAGGCCCTCAGAAGCTATAAAACTCCATGAAGTCCATTAATTCTAATACTTGTGGCCCCAAGCTGCTGTGGGTTTTGGTGATCTTATGTCTTTCTGTTAGGTTTTCTGTCTCTTTTCTATCAGTTGTCTAGTCTTTGCTTTCAGCGTACAGCCTTGAGCAGCCTTTCCCCTTCCACTTTTCAAGCTTGGAAACCAGATGATAGGATTTGGAGCCAGAAGGGACCCAAGAGATTGTAGGATCTTGAGCACAAGTCATTGATTCTCTTTGATCCAGTTTCCTCATCTATGAAAAGAGGTTGGGTCAGGTTTTCTTTAAGGTCCTTTCCAGCTCTAATTGTTATGATTCTCAAATCTGAACTGCAGGGAAGGAAACTGATGCCCACAGAAGGGAAGGAATTTGCCCAAGGTAGTACAGGTAGTAAGAGGCAAAGCCAAAATTCAAACCCCAGCCCTGTTATTCCAAATCCATTGCTTCAGGCCTGTCATAATTGTGTGTGGTCTAAGAATCAATAGACTTGAGTTTAGGGGTTCTTTTGGTGGAAATTATTTATTGATGTAAATATAAAGATAAATTACTTTGTAAACTTTTAGTGATTAGGATCCAGAACCTAAGGAAGCAGAGCTTAGAACCTAAACCAGGACAAACTGGTGGAACCATTGAGCCTAGAACCTATCAATTATTTCTGTACTGCTAATGAACTGAAGTTAATGGGTAATGTGAGCTTTGAAACAGGATTTGTGGGTTCCATAGGTTTAGAACTAGAAAGATTCTTAGAAACCATTTAGTCAGCCTCTCACCCTTTTTTTTTTTCCACAAATGATAAAATGAGGCCCAGAGAGGGGGAGATTAATTTGTAGCAGGAAAAATGAGCAATCTGCTGCTGACTGCTAGAAGGGGGCTGATTGGAGTCAACTAGACTGGCTTCAAAGGTGCTGGGCACCCCAAGTCAAGAAGGGCCTAAGTCTCGAGCAGGCTTGGAACCACAGAGGAGCCAGGCTTCACCGTGGAGTAGAGACCCCTTCTGAAGTGCTGGTTGCAAGGGAAGTGAGATTGACCCCAAGCCAGACCATCCAAACCTACACGCCCTATAACAAGAAGACTCACTTCTGGGCTTTGGTGCTTGGTGTTCTCTGCCATTTCCTAGCCGGAGTTTATCTCAGCTGACCTCTGGGGCACATAAAACAGCCTAATTCAGTGAAGAAGAGTCTGCGGTCTTCATACGGCAGACCAGAGTCAGAAGACCAGGCAGGAATTTCATCTGGGCCCCTTATTGCTGTCTGACCTTGGGCAAATCACTTTGCTTCTGAGCTTCAGTTTCCTCATGGATAAAATGGGGATAATGATGCTTGCACTTTCAAACTCCTAGGAGTCTTGTAAGATTTAAGTGAGATAGTATATAGAAAGCAATTTATAAACCTTAAAGCACTGTAGAAATATAAATTATTATTTTAAGGAGTAGAGAAATGTGTTCTTGTTTGAACCAGAGAGTTAAGACCTCAGAGACCCTGGAGACTAGACATGAGTAGGGCAGCAGATCTAGGACTGTTAGGGAGGTGGGGAACCAAGCAGATTTGCATATAATAATATCTACAGCATTTCTTCACAATTATTACTGGTCTCTTTCCCTTTCTGCCTGGGGCTTTCATCTGCCAGAGATGAGTATCACACCTTCCATCCATATCTAATAGGGAAGGAGTAGGTGTTTGAGCCAGCTCTGTACTGTTTTCAGTGGTGGAATACCATTGTCAGATCAGCCCATCACTTTTTTAGAACCACAGTGCAGTAGAGGGGGAAATAACCAATAGCAGAGAAAGAAGCTAGAGTAACTTGGATTTTCCCTCCCATCTTCTTTGATCCTTAATTGTTGCACCTCTGAGTAAGGGGTATAGTCAGTAGAGAGGGGAATAGAATGCAAGATGGTTGGGAACGTAGGAATGAACTCAGTTGTGAAAAGCTTTAAATGCCAAAGACTTGATATTTGATCCTGGAAGTAACTAGGAGCCATTGGATTTTTTTGAGCAGGGGAGTAACATGGTCATAACTATACTTCAGGAAAAATCACTTTGGCAACTGAGTGAAAGATATATTGGAGTGAGGAGAGATTTGAAGCAGGGAGAATGCTATTAGAAAGCTATTACAATTGTCCAGATGTAGGTCTGAGCTAGGTGGTGACTGTGTGAATGGAGAGAAGGGGATGCGTGCAAGACATTTTGTAGAGAAAGAAATTACAAGATTTGGCAACTGATTGGATATGTGGAGTGAATGACAGAGAGAATGACACTGAGGTTAGGAACCTGGGTGACTAAAAGGATGGTGGTGCTGAAGAGAAAAGGGTTTGGGACGAAATAAAGCGAGTTCTCCTTTGGACATGTTGAGTTTGAGATGCCATTGGGCCTTCCAGTTTGAAATGTTCAACAGGCAGATGGTGATGTGAAACTGGCACTCAGCAGGACTGGATGAATCAGTCTGGGAATCCTCTGTATAGAGATGATCATTGAACCCAGAGGAGGTGATGAGATCACCAAGTGATAAAGTCTAGAGAGAGAAGAGAAGAGGGCTTATGACAGAGCCTTGTGGAGACACATGGATGAAGCCAGTAAAAGAATAGGAGCAGGCAGGCAGAGAAACAAGTGAAAGCAGAGTCACCAAAGACCTAGGGTGACAGGAACCAGGAAGGAGAAGTAGTTAACAGTGTCAGATGCTGCAGAGGTCAAGAAGGATGAGGATTAGGAAGTGACCATTGGGTTTGCAATTAAAAAATCATTGGTAACTTTGGAGAGGACAGTTACAGTGAAATGAAAAGGTCAGAAGCCAGAAACTATGTTTCTGGAGTGGTTAAGTAATTTACACCTAGTCTTAGAGGCCAGATTTGGACTTAGGTCTTCCTGACCTCAAATCCAATATTCTATCTCCACCATTCAGATTCCCGTGAATAACTGGACAGTAGTTCATGTGAAAAAGATTGGGGGATTTTAATGGACTAAAAGCTCATCAGTCAACAGTATGACATGGATGCCCCAAAAGTTCATGTGACTTTGAGCTACACTTAAAGAATAAGGGAATGGGATGGTCTTGACATCCTCTGCCCTCAGAAGATGGGAAAAATAATCAGGAGACTTGGGGTAAGTTTGGCAAGGCAGCGGCACTTAGAACATTAATCTTTCATGAGGCAGAGGAATCATCCAAGTACACTGCTACTCTCCACCATAATCTGTTTACCAAGGAGCAGCTAGTCAATGAATTGGAAAGGACAGGACTGTTGGGAGAAAGTGACTCCGTCATCCTGCTGTTTGTGACTAGAAAGGTAAAGTCTGGCATGATCTGAGGTATACAATGTACTTTAAACTTTAGAAAGTTTGGAAGAAAGATCAAGATGATCCCATGGCCTGAGATGCAAGAGGGAAGTCAGCTCACAAGGGAGCAAAAGCGCTTGGGAATAAAATTCTGATAATGCAATGGTGAATGAGTCCTGTACAAAGCAAGAGTAGCTCATGTGACTGCATGCTGAGTTCTCTGATAAGAGATAAGCCATTGTTTCTCCAGACTGAAAAAATCTCCTTTATAAAATCACAGATTCTCAGGAGTTGGGAATCTAGAGTCTCTGTGACAAACCTTCATTTGAAGATCTCTGGAAAGGTCCTCTTGGATGCCGCCCACTGTAGGAACAGCTTAGCCTAGATTTTCCTTTGCAACTTTCCTTTAGCATTCCAGGCAGGTGGGTGGCACAGTTAATAGAGCAAAAGACTTGGAGTCCAGGAGATCTGAGTTCAAATCCAGCCCCAGATACCTCCTAGCTCTGTGACCCTTGACAAGTCACTTAACTTTTCTGTGTCTCATTTTCCTCATCTGTAAAAATAAGAATAACAATAATACCTACCTCATAGGATTGTTGTGAAGCTCAAATGAATTAATATGTATAAAGTACTTTGTAGACCTTAAAGCACTGTAAGTGCTAGTTATTATTACTAGTTTTGATCTTTAAGGCCAAATAAAACAAGCTTAATTCTTTCCCAGCTATCACATTCCCCCAAGTTTTCTCTTTTCCAAATTTAATATCCCTACTTCTTCAGCCAATCCTTTTATCCCCTGGTTTACAGTTCCCTCCCTATCTCATTACCTTCCTTTTGATCCATTCCAGCTTGTCCATGTCTCTCTTAGAATCTGGCTTCTAGAAATGAGCACAGTACTCAGGGTGAATAATAAAATCCAAGCGTTAGAAGAGGCTTCATCTAGCCTGGCCCATATCTGAGCAGGAACCCTTCTACAGCATCAAGCAAGTTGTTGTCCAGGTTCTGTGGGAAGATTTCCAGTGATGGGAAACTCATTATCTCCTGAGGTACCTTTTGGACAGCTCTGATGTTTGCAGAGTTTGTCCTTATGGTGAGCACCCATGATGGAATTGACTTCTGTCAGATGGTAGGTTCCTCCTGGGGATTCATTTCCTGTATGGGTTGACCACTCTCAGATTTTGTGATTCTGTGTACCTAAGGGTAAGACTTCATATTCATACCTATAGGACTTCATCTTACTAGATTCAACCTATTGTTCTAAACTCTGGAAATCTTTTTTATTTTATACTGTGTCATCCAGTGCATTAGCTCTAGGATCCCCTTCCAGCTGTGAATTACCTCCTGTTTGAAGATCATGCCATCCATGCTTTCATCTGATAAAAATAGGGAGCAGAACAGGCCTAAGCTCAGGTCCCTGGAGCAGAGGAGACTCGGTTGACATTGATTCATTAATTGCCACTTTTTGAGTTCTGTCATTTGATAAAAAGTGCAAAGTACTATGAGAGCAGAAAAGAGAAATATTCCTTCCACTTGAGGGGAAAAGAAGGAATAAAGAATGTTTCTTGGAAGAGGCAGCCTAGGGGCAGCTAGGTGGCATAGTGGATAGAGCTCCAGCCTTGTAGTCAGGAGGACTTGAGTTCAAATCTGGCCTCAGACACTTGACACTTACTGGCTATGTGACCCTGGGCAAGTCACTTAACCCTGATTGCCTCACCAAAAAGCAAAAAAAGAAAAAGAAAAAAGAGGTGGCCTGAGCTGGGTCTTGAATGGCAGGTAGGATATGAGGAGGAAGAAATAGGGTAAGAAGAAGTTGAGAGAAGGTCAGGGGTTACAGAAATAGGGAACAGCATGGGCACAAGCTGCGAGGTGGGAACTTGAATCATAGGATTTTACAGTCAGCTTCAGCTAGAGGACCAGCCTCTCCTTTTATAAATGAAGAGACTGTATTCCCTCTCAGTGCAGGTGATTTGTCCAGTAGCATTTAGCTGGTAAGTGGCAGAGCTTAGTCTTCAGGCTCCAAATCCAATGTTTTTTCTCGATGTACCACAATGCCAGTTCAAGAAACTTGTTTGAGGGATAATGAGTTACTGATTTTGTCTGGAAGTCTAACGTGGGGGGAAGGAGGGAAAACAAATCTAGAAAAGTAGGGTGGAAACAGGTTATAGAGGGCTTTGAATGACAAACCAGGTGCTTTGGAATCTCCCGTCTACCTTGCCTCCACACTTAGTGTCAGAACTGAGAGCACCTGGGTGGCAGGTCAGTCAGCCAGTCAGTAAGCACTAATAGCACGTAGCAGATACTTAATTAAGTGCCTGCTGTGTACCAGACACTGTTCTATGTGCTGAGGACACAAAGAAAGGGAAAAGACAATCCTTGCCCTTGCGGAGCTTACAGTCTAGTGGAGGGCATAGCATGCAAACAGCTGCGCACAGACAGGCTGTATATAGGATAAATAAGAAATGATCACCAGAGGGAAAGTACTGGAATTAAGATGGCTTGGGAAGGGCTTCCTGTAGGAAGTGGGATTTTAAGTGAGACTTGAAGGAAGCCAGGGGAATGAGCAGGTGGAAATGAAGAGGGAAAGCCGCTTTGTTCCAGACGTAGAGACAGCCAGAGGAAGTGCCTGGAGTCAGAAGATGGAGGAACAGTGAGGAGGCCAATGTCACTGGATCAAAGAGTACATGGAGGGGAGAGGGGAGTTAAGAGATTAAGGTGTAAGAAGACTGGAAAAGTTGGGGGCACAGGTGGGTAGGTTTTGAGGGGCTTTGAATTCTAAACAGCTAGGTTGTTTAATGGATAGAGTCCTGGACTTGGAATCAGGAAGATCTGAATTCAAATCCTACCTCAGATACTTCCTTAGCTTTGTGATCCTGGGCAAGTCACTTAACCTCCCTTTGCCTCAGTTTCCTCATCTGTAAAGCAAAGATAATAATAGCACCTACCTGCCAGGGTTATTGTGAGGATCATGTGAGATAATACATGTAAAGTGCTTTACAAAACCTTAAAGCACTGTATAAGTGTTGGTTGTTGTTATTACTGTCTGCATTATTTTAGACTTTTTCTGTTCTGCCCAAATAGTCAGGGACTTCCAGATGTTGGCAGCAGTGGGAGGTGGCATGGAAGGCTCATGCCTTCTCCTCCTGCTCCTGTCTTCTAACCTATATCAGAACATAGCAGGCTCTTGGTTAAAGACACAGACACAGACACAGACACAGACACAGACACACACACACACACACACACACACACACACACACACACACACACACACACAGAGCACTTGGGTTTTGATCTCTTCCTCCCCACACTCTCCTTCCTTATCCTTCCCCTGAATTGGCACTTCCTTTAGGAACTGAACATCCTCTCTGTGTAGGGAATTTTATTTTGAAAACATACCTAGAAACAAAGTCTGGCATCACCATGTCTTGTCTGGCAGCCGTGTTCCCAGGTGTCACTTAGTGTCTGTGTGTACACATTTGTTTTATAGCTCTGTATGCAGACTGTCCAGACTCCCACCCAGACTCCTTTCTGTGGGCTTTGTCTTCCCCCTGTGATCCTCCTCTGCTTCCTTCCCCAGGCTGTGTTCTGAGGAGCCTTTTCCTCCCAAAGTAGAGGAGAATATACCTAAAATTGAAACTCAGAGGTGTGTAAACTGCAGAACGTGGGCAGAGTCACAGCTCCTGTTGGCTGACTGTAGGTCCCTGTTCCTACTCCACTCTAGGTTCCAGAAAGTTGCTTTTGGGGGGATCTGTGATGCAGTGGAAAAGCGGCTGGAATTGGCATCCAAGGACCTAGGTCTGCGTGCTGTATCTGCTGCTTTGTGACCACATGCAAGTCATTTTACCCCTCTTGCTCTCAGTTTGTTTGTCTGTAAAATGAGGGAGTTGGAACAGATAATTCTAGGATTGCTTTGGCCCTTCCTACCTAGACCTGAGGGCTGGAAGACCAGAATTTCAGTCCTGACTCTTCTGTGGCCTTTCTCTCTCTCTCTAGCTGCAGCCTGGTCCCTCTGCAAACCTTTTGTCTTTTTCCCAAATCCACATTTACACACGGGAGCGCGCGCACACACACACACAGATATACATATGCTTCTGCTGCTGGGCAGAACAATTTCCTGATCTCCACATTCATTTAGGCATTTGACACGTATTTCCTGGTGCCTAGTGAGTAACCACTTCTTATACTTGGGTGTAATGTAGGGGAGATAGATGAATAAGACTTGGTCCATGACCTCATAAAGTTCACAGCCTAGGAAGGGGATGAAACAGGTATGCAAAACTCCAGCCCCACTGTGTGCACACTGATACTCATGCAAATAATGTGTGGTCAGAAGAATAGAAGGAGAATAAGCCCAGGGCTGTGGAGAAGGAGGCAGCAACTCAGTGAAGAGGTGAATGAAAGAATTCTGTGCTATCCCAGCCATGGAATTTATAGTCTGATAAGGGAGTGTGGTCCATGTGAATATTAATCTAAAACATTATATAGAATCTCTGAGTTAGAAGGACTCTTAGAGACCACCTCAGGCCCAGACCAAACCAAAACAAGAATCCCCTCACCCCTCCTCAAGTTACAGTGAACACCCAGCCTCCAGCACCAGGGAACTTGGAGCCTCCCAGAGCAGGTCATTATGCTCTTAGCTCTCATTAAGTGAACTTTTTACTTGGAGCAAACCTAAGTTCACCTCTTCTAGTTCTGCCCTCTGTGCCCAAGCAGAGGTCTCATCCGTTAGCATGATGATCCTGCAGATACTTAAAGTCATGTGTTATGTCGCCCTAACTCTTCTCTTCTTTAGGATAAATATCCACATGTCTTTCAGAAAGGCCAGTCATTTAGCACTGAACTCAAGGCCCTCCACCATCTCAGCTTTCCTTTGGACACTCTGGTTTGTCAGTGGTCTTGCTAACATGTGATGCCTAAAATTGAGCACACCATTCTAAGATGTGGTCTTGTAAAAAGCACAGCAGGACTATCTTCCCTAATCCTGATGCTGGATGCAAGCTAAGACTACATTCACTTTCTTGGGTGCCAGAGCATACTGTTGACTCATTGATTATAGAGGATACCTAAAACCCCAGATCTTTCTCACTTGAACTGATACCTGGTCACACTTTTGCCAGCTCAAACTTGGGAACTTAATTTTTTGAACCCTGGTATAAGACTTTTACATTTGATTCCAGTTCAGTTCAGCAAACAGTTGTAAATGCCTTTTGTGTGATTTGCTAAGTGGTGCAGTGGATAGTGTCAGTCCTGGACCTAAATTCAAATCAGGCCCCAGACACTTGATTGCTGTGTGACTTTGGGCAAGTCACTTCACCCTGTTTGCCTCAGTTTCCTCATCTGCAAAGATGAGCTGGAACGAAAAATGGCAAACCACTCCTGCATCTTTGCCAAGAAAACTCCAAATGGGTTCACAAAAAAGTTGGACATGACTAAAAAACAACTGAACAACGGCAAGCTGTGTGATTGGCACTGGGGATGCAGAGCCAAAGTGAAGCAGTCCCTCTGTCCAAGGAGCTTCTAGAAGTCTGTCTTACTAGAGTCAGCCCAAGATTCTAGCCTGGGAAGATCCTTTTGAATGTTGTCACCCATCGTATTAGCAGTTCCTCCCAACTTTATGTCATATGCAGATTTGATAAACATTCTATTTATGCCTTTATCCAGAACATTGACAAAAATAGTAAATTGGTCAGGGCCAAGCACAGATCCCAGGAATACTCCAGTCATTCAGCAAGCATTTATTACATACGTCCTATGTGCCTGACATTCTGCTAGGCACTGGGAATACAAAGACAAAAATGGAAGAGTCCTCACCCTCAGGGAGCTTACATTCTGTCAGGGGAGACATTTATGTATGAATGTGTATATCTGTACATGTGTATGTGTAGGTAGATAGGAAGATACATATGTGTGTACATATGTATGTATGTATACATGTTGTGTGCATATGTATGTATATATACATGTGTGCGTGTACAAAATGTATTCAAGTAATTTTGGAGGTAGAGGCACTAGTAGGAGGGATTGGGACAGCTTTCATATAGAAGGTGACTCTTTATGATGTCTGGCTTGGTAGATACATAGGAGCAGTCTTTTCATTTTAATTCCCTTTTGATTAGATCTATAGTTCTCTGAGTAAATATATTCTCACCAACCCTTGTTAGGTGCATGCCTTCCTTATCCAGGAGATTGCCATTCCTATACTCTAAACCATTGTCCAAAATTCCACATTCCATTCTCAGACACTGCCTTCTTAACCAGTCATTCATTTCTCAAATCTGCCTTTCTCCTCTGAAGCTCTTGTCTTCAGTAGGCAGCAATGACAGATGTGCCTCTGAGTGGACCTCTAAAGTCTTAAGTTTCTTGCCCATGACTTTGTAATGGTTACAATGCTTTCTGGATTCCTTCTTGCAGTATTGTATGGATCCAGCTGAATGACCATTACTCAGCAGTACTAATCTGGTTTGACAAGACTTAGAAGATTTTCTGTCACATCTGGGAAGAAGACCTCTCTGATGTTGCTTCCCCAGTCCCCCTCAGCAGAAAGTCACCAAATGCCGTTTCTCATCTCTTCCGACCCCTCTCACCTGACAGTACTGGTGGCTCCACAACATATTACCTTGCCAGGACCCGTGCAGCACGGTCGTAGAAGGTGCTCCCTCTTCAGAGTCTCCTGCCCTTCGGGAAGAGCCAGCAAACCTCCAGGTGTTCAGTGATCCTTCCTCTCTTTCTCCCCTCTTTGACATTTTTCCCTCCAGCCTCTTGAAACAAGCCAGAATTCCCCTGTAACTCTTCAGGTCCATTTTCTTCTTAGATAAGACACAAAAGTGCTCTGAGAGGTCAGAAAAAGGAAAGATAATTTCCAACAGGGAGCTCAGTGAAGGCTTCCTGACCTAGAGGAAGCCCTGGAGCTGCAGGCGTAAAAGAGTTGGAACACGTGGAGTTGGTAGCAAAGCGCTTCTGGACGTACTAGTGAACAGCAAGGGCATGGTAGAAGGGGAGTGTGGGGTGTATGTGGGGCGTGGCTCGCTGTGGAAAGGCACTGGAATAAGAAGTTTAAAGCCAAGGCCACAAAGGGCTTTGAATGCCAGACTCGAGGCCCGGGCCTTATAAGAACAACAGCTGATATTTCTATAGCTCTCTGGAGTGACAAGACATTTTATAGACACAGTCTCATTGGTGTTGTTTTGTTTTGTTTTCTTTTGTTTTCTTTTGTTTGGGTCTGTATCTGTGACAACAGTATAGAGAACTCATGAGAAATCTCCTTCCAGCATAGATCGGGCTTTGTGTCAGGGAATGAACATCTTTAGTATCTTGCCCGTTATCACGTAACACGTGTATGTGTGTGTGTGTGTACACTTAAAACCAAACCTTCCTGACTCTGAGGCCAGTTCTCACTCTTATTACCCCATGCTGCCTCTCACAGTAGCTCTGAGAGTACAAGACATGGTCTCTACCCTCCAGGAATTTGTAATCTGTTTTGGGAGGTAAGATGAAAAATCAAATGCAGTAATACCTTATTTCTCTGGCAGCCTTGGGGAATGAGTTATTACACTTCCATGGAAAGCCGATGCTACCTTAGACTGCATTAATAGGAGTAGTATCGAGGGATAGGGATATCACAGTACTACTGACTCAGCTGTGAGCAGATGAATCCAGAGCTTTGTGTCTCATTTTAAGTAACAGGTTTTAAAAAGGGCACTGACGAAATGAGTATGTCCAAAGAAGGACACCCTAGTTGAGGAGTGAACTAGAAAACCATGCCACAGGAGTTATGTTTGAGTAGTAGAAAGGAGCTCTAGATTTCGAAACACGGATGAGTCTCAGCCCTGATACTTACTAGCTATGTGACCTTGGATAAGTCCCTTAACCTCTCTGGGCCTTGGTTTCTTTATCTGCAAAATGAAGGAGTTGGAAAAGGGAGACTAACTTGTTAGCAAGCTGTTTCAGTGGTTCAGGTGAGATCTGATGAGTTTCTGAACTAGGATGAGAGTCAAACATTTACTCCCTTCCAGGATTTCACACAGACATCCCCAAGATTCCCCTCCACTAGCCCTCACGCTTTCTCTTTTCTCTTCACAAAACTGGTTTCTGTTTTCATCCCAGCTCACCCATTTTCCAGTTCTCCCTCTCTCCCAGCCTCACTGGCCGTGTTGCATAGAGTGCCTTCCCCTTAAGCCTCAAGGGAGTTGGTCCTTTCCCCTGTTGGTTATGAGAATTTTATATGATTGCAACAATGTCTGTGACTCCGCTAAAGTTCTCATCTACTAATGCCTCATCACGGTGTAGAGAAGACACCAGGCTCCTGAAGCCTGTGCAGCAGAGTGCAAGTCTAACAGGTCCTGTGAAGCCGGAAAGACTGAGGATGGGCCTGCCACACCTGTCGTAGAAAGGCCTGCCTAAAGCATGACAAGGGTCATCACCAGAGCGTTGGCTGCCCAGGGATGAGCGTGCTCTCCTCTCTGAGCCTTGGATTGCTTATCTATAAGATAGGGGGTAATAATTCTCATTCTCCCAGTCTTGCACAGTTGTAGTGGGAAAAGCATTTTGTAAGCCTGAAAGCACTATAGAAATGTAAGTAGTTGTTGTTGCCGCCAAATAGGCAGTGTTCAGAGGTCTGGTGGAACCGCCTGAGATGGGAGAGAAGTAGCCAATAGCATCAGTAGTTGGAGCTGGAAGGAGGAGGAGGAATGTGGAAGTGGTTAGAGGGAGGGAACTGGCTCCAGGTGGTCTCCCCCGGCCAAGAGCTCCCTCCTGCCTCTGATTCCTGTAATCCTGGGGGCAGCCTGGGAAGCTCTGCTCGCCTCTAGAAAGTTCTTTGGAGAAGATTCCAAGCTGTGTGACTGAGCTGGTCTGTGTATGTGCATTATTATAGTTCACGCTCTTTCCCTTAGGCACTAGAAAAACCCATTTGAAAAATGTAATCTCTGTCCAAAAGAAGGAATGGGAAGGAGGAGGACGAGAAAATTTGGCAGGGAGTTGTAGTCCCCTAGAGACCCGGCACAAGCCGGTGTTGGGGGGATAGATAAAGAAAGAGCTGTATGCCAAGAGCCTGGAGGGGCCAGAGTCTCTGTGGAGAAACGACTCTGCCTGGTCCCCTGCCTTTGCAGACCTGTGAACGAACCATTGCCCGGAGGAATACCTTGACCCGGCGCCTGATCTCACCGGAGTAGTTTATTGAAATTGTTGGATGCCAATCCAATCTAATCTGACAAGCATTAATGAAACGCCTGCGCTCCGTGCTGGAGACAGAGACAGACGTGAAGTCGTTTTTGTTCTGAGAGAGCTTATATTCTACTAGTTGGATACAACATATACACAATGTACTTCCAGCTGTACATTCTTGTCCTCCACCCCCCACCCCCAGCTGAAGACGGGGAGATGAGGGGTGTGGCTGTAAACAAGCCTCCCTCCCTCCACCTTCAGAGTCCTTATCCAAGTCAGGCTCCAGAAACAGAGGGAGAAATCAAACTCATCTCAGAAGAGGTGAGGTAGGGATGGGAGCATGGAAAGGGCAGGAGACATACAGGCAGTCCCTAGACTGGTGGTCTGAGCCCTCTGTGAGCAAAATCCACAACTGGGCATTGTGGGTTACAGCTAGATGGGGATAAGGTATGAGCTCTCCCTTCAGGGAGCCTCAGGTCTACGGTGCAGATAAAACTCACAACACAGAAAGCAGTACTGATAATCTTAATACCTGTAAAGTATTAAAGTAAAGTAAAGACAAAGTAAATTCGAAAGTGTCAAAGTGAAAACAACAGGGGACATTTTGGGGGCAGCTAGGTGGCACAGTGGATAGAGCACTGGCCCTGGATTCAGGAGGACCTGAGTTCAAATCTGGCCTCAGACACATAACACTTACTAGCTGTGTGACCCTGGGCAAGTCACTTAACCCCATTGCCTAACCAAAAAAAAACAGGGGATTTGGATAGTTGGAGCCTTGAAGAAAACTGCCGACTCTTCAAGTGAGGAGGGAGTGCATTCTGGGCCTGGGGAGAAAGCCTGCCCTGGGCTGGGAGGGGGCGTATCGAGCTTAGAGAACAGCTGGGAGCTTCACAGGGCAGGGACCCTATCTGATTCTACCCTGTCTGTCTCCTCTGAGGCACAACTTCATCTAACACTCTAGTCTGTTTCATCAAGCGGTTAGTTGAATGACTGAATGAGTGGCTCCCCGAGTCCACAAGAAGAAAATACTCCAGGCAGGTATTAAGATTATCAGTACTGCTTTCTGTGTTGTGAGTTTTATCTGCACCATAGACCTGAGGCTCCCTGAAGGGAGAGCTCATACCTTATCCCCATCTAGCTGTAACCCATAATGCCCAGTTGTGGATTTTGTTCACAGAGGGCTCAGACCACCAGTCTAGGGACTGCCTGTATGTCTCCTGCCCTTTCCATGCTCCCATCCCTACCTCACCTCTTCTGAGATGAGTTTGATTTCTCCCTCTGTTTCTGGAGCCTGACTTGGATAAGGACTCTGAAGGTGGAGGGAGGGAGGCTTGTTTACAGCCACACCCCTCATCTCCCCGTCTTCAGCTGGGGGTGGGGGGTGGAGGACAAGAATGTACAGCTGGAAGTCCCAGCCCGGGCCAGCTTGGGAACAGGGTAACATGATCGCTGTAGGCAGAGGGGCAGGGAGGAGAGCGTCATCCACAGGATTCCAAGGATGCCAAGCAAGGGAGCACATTACAGAGAGTAATGGGGAAGGGGCCTGCTCTCCCAGGGAGAGAGAGGTCCTGGAAACCCACTTCCCTCCTAGAATCCTAGATCTTAGCTGTCAGAGATCTCAGAAGGCACCTCACCCAAACCATACCTGAGCAGAAACCCTGCCTCAACATAAGTGGCTATCCAGCTGCTGCTTACAAGGCGTTCGGTAACGGAAGTCTGCTTTGGGATCCGCTCCAATTATCTGAATGGTTTTCCACCTAGCAAGCTGAAATTCACTTTCCTGTGACTTTCCCCAGTTGTTCCCGATTTTGCCTTCTAGAACCAAGTAGAATGAGTCTAATCCCTCTTCTACATGACAGTCCCTTTAAATGATTAAAGAGAATCTATCATGTGCTGTCCTTCCTCCTATTCCCTGAGTCTTTACTCCTCCGAGTTAAATATACCAATTCCTTCAGCCAGTCCTCATACAGTGTAGTTTCCATCTTCTTCCTGTCCCAGTCAGCCTCCTCTGGACCTTCCGTTCCCAACAGACCCTTTGTGTACAAAGTCACAGGATTTCAGAGCTGGAAGGTCTCAGTGGCAGTTTAGTTCAACTCCAACTGCACCTCTCCCCACCAAAAAAATACCTGCTATGACCTAACAAACAGTGTCTGGCCTTTGCCTAAAGACTTCCAGGGAGAGGTTGACTCTCACTTCCTCCTGTGGCAGCCCTCCTCTGGGATGTCTCTGTTGGTCCCAGCATTGAGCCTAGTGTTGTTTCTCAGCCATTTGTACATTGTTCCTAGTTCTGAATCCTGGAGCAAAACGGAGTAAGTCTAATCTATCCTGTTTCTCTTAAACACCCCTGTTCTTTTAGGGAATCCTCATATGGCATGGGCTTGAGGACCTTCTTAATTCTGGTTTCCTTCAGTCTCCTCCCTAACTTAGTCTAGAACTGACCACAGTCCTGTACACTGAGCAGAGTAGAGTGGTGGGGTGCTTCTTAATCTTGGAAACAATGGTCTTTTTTAACACTTAAAAAATTTAGTGTTCTTTGTGTTTTATATCACTTTCATTTCCAAATACATCCTCCCTCCCCACCCTCTACCTAGTAATCTATGCTTTGTAACAAAAAGTAAAGAAGAAAAAAATCAGTTCAGCAAAACCAGCCAACACACTGACTGAATCTGACAACTTGTGCAATAATCCACATACCTGTAGTCACGCCACCTCTGCGAAAAAGAGGAAGAAGGATTTTCTCATCTCTTCTCCAGGGCTGATCTTGGTGACTGTAGATCTTGGTGACTGTAGACCATTATAGCCATTGTGTATGTTGTTTTCCTGGTGCCGCTCATTTCAACCGACCTCAGTCCTTATGTCTTCTCATGCTTTTTTTAATTCTTGTTATTCGTCAGTTCTTAAGAGACAGGAATATTCGGTTACGTTCATTTGCCACGTTTTTAACAGTTCTCCAGTTGATGAGCATTTGGTTTGTTTCCAGGTTTTTGCCACCACTTCTCTTATGAATGTGATAGGATGTAGTCTGGAACCTTTTTTTCCGTCTTTGACCTCTTTGGGGCCCAGTAATGGGATCTCTAGGCTGAGAGCTGTGGACATTTTAACCACTTTCTTAACTTTTCCAAGGATCAGTCCATAATTCCACCAACAATGTGTACCTGTCCTTTCTTAAGCGATGCTGCTTTTGATACTGCAGCTTTTGATCATGTTAGGTTTTTTAGCTGCTATGTGACACTGGACTTATTTTTGAACTTACATGTACTAACACCCCTAAATCCTTTTTAAAACAGCTGCCTATCCTATCCTGTATTTATGAAGGTGATTTTTTTTAACCCAAGTGTAAGGCTTTACATTTATTCCCCATTAAATTTCATCTTCTTTGATTCTGCCTGATGATTTTTTTTTTGTTCTAAACTTTCATGATCTTTTTGAATCCTGATTGTCATCCGTTGTGCTAGCTGATCCTCCCCACCTTGTGTCATTTGCTGATTTGATAAGGATCATGTCTTTGCCTAAATTATTTTTTAAAAATCCTGTCTACTCTGAAGACCTGGGTTCAGATATTTTCCTCTTTCACTCTATGTATGACCTTAGGCAAGTCACACCCTTTTAGGTTTTTAGTTTCCTCACCTGTAAAATGAGGAGGGTTGGACTAGTTGGCTGCAAGTTACCTTTTAGCTCCAGAGCTATGATTCTGTGATCCAGTGTTAATTAAAAAACACAGGGCCAAACATGGACACCCAGGGCAGGAGATCGCCATTGAAGATCTCCTTCCAAGTTGGCATGGAGCTCTGAATGATGAGCCTTTGAGTCCAGCCATTCAGCCAGTTCTGAATCCATCCAATTGCACTCCATCTGGCCCATATTTATTCATCTTCTACACAACACCAGCATGAGATGTTTTATCAGATGCTTTGCAAAAATCTAGGTAAACTATATCCACAGACTTTCCCTGTTCTTTCTATTTAGTAGCCCTGTCAAAAAGGAAAGGATATAATTTTGATATGACCAGTTCATGCTAAAGCCATGATGCCTCTTTGTGATTATTACTTCCTTTTCTAAATGTTCACTAACCATCTCTTTAATAATACATTTAGCATTTTGCCAGGGATTAGAGTCAAGCTTTGTGGCCTGTTGCACATTCCACTGTCATCTTCTACCCATTTTTTAAAAAAATCTGGACCACATTTCCCCTTCTACATTCCTACACTGTCTCTCATTCTCCATGATCTTTCAGATATCCTTGCCAAAGTCTCAGCAATCCCATCTATCTGTCCTTTCAGTACCCAAGAACATGGAGATGTTCCCAACCACCAGTACAAATGATCAGGCCAAGAATTTAGGTTGGACGTCAAGATCATGAGTACTTGGACAAGGTTGCCAGATGTTGAACGTCTAAAAACTTTCAGGGCAAGATCGAATGGTGTGGGGACACAGGACTTGTTAAAGTTCCTTCCAGCTCTTTTCTTGCAGTTAGGTGAATCCTTCAGGGTGCTTCCATTCTGCTTGACAGTTCTGACGGTGGATATGTGGTATTTGTGATGCCTCTGGTCTGAAGGAGGAGACATGGTCCCTGTCTCCATCATCATCCCCCACCCCCAGGAGCCTGTACCCTAGGGTAGGAGTAGCAGGTAGACAAGAAATAGTCCTGTGACCCTTTCCACAAAACACTGTGATTGTGAATGAACAAAATACCAGAGGTCACATCCACACAGAGCCATGATGGGAACAGAGAGGACTTCCTGGTGGAGAAGGGTTTGGAGGCTTGAGGGGGATGTCAGGGAATGGCTGGATTGGGAGATGGGAAGACAAGGGTGGAAGGACTGAGTAGGGGCATCCAGAAAACCTTCAAGAATCTAAGCCTGGTCTGACTCCAGTCCCTCTCTTCTCTTGCCTTCTTCCCCCAGGGAAGCCGCTACAGATCAAACCTCGACTCTGAGTTACCCAGGGCCCGGCCCGCGAGGCGGCAGCGCCCCTCAGGAAGCCCAGCAGCCCGGCCCCGGACTGGCGCCTACCTCAAGGCCCCAAGGGCCAGAAACTGCTGTCAATGCCGCTGCTTCTGCTGCTGCCACTGCCAAAAGAGGGGCCGGGGCTGGGGCCGGGGCCCCCGCTCTGCCAGCACTCACCAGGTCACCATCTCCCCAACTCCCTCCAGGAGTTGGCAGGCATTTTCCCCACTTGACTTTTAGCCTTTTCATATTTAATGAGTGACCAGGGCCTTCTCTTCTCCCACTTCCCCTTCCTTACTTTTTCTTCACCATACGTTATCCTCATTCCCTTTCTTACCCCAAGTTGGGTCTCAGGGCGCAGGTCAGTACAGCCATGCCCTGAAGCAGGTAACAAGGCCACCTGACAACATACTCCCTTCACCTGTTCCAAGACCCCTCACCCCATCCCCCCAGAGCCCCAATTCTCTCCAGCCCATCATCTGTGAATAGAGTTTGGGGACCCAATTCCTTATAGGTGGAGTGCTCTGGATGGGCCTTCCTCACATTGGCACAGGGTTAAGGGGAAGGTATACATGGAGCTTTCCGGGGATGGAGGTACTCTTTCCTAGTGTATTAGGTTCCATAGCAACAGAGAAGTCACAGGGTCTCCCTGTGGATGGAGGAAGTTTCTCTCTCCTTCCCCACCACCCCCAAACTCCCCACCACAAGTGGAGTAGGTAGCAGTGTGACTGGGCAGGGCTCTCAGCCCTGGGTTACTGACCCAGCAGCAACACAGGAGTACCCCCTTTCCCCTCCTCTGGGGTTCAGGGCCTAACATTTCTCCCCTTCTCTGTACTCTCCTTGCCAACTCCTTCTACCTTCTAAGTCCCCATGTCTTTCCTTTCTTCCTTTCTCTCTCTCTTCTGATCTCCCTTCTTCTCCTTGCCTCACCTTCCCCCCTTCTCCTCTCTTCCTGTGGCCTCTTTTCTTCACCTACTTGTATATATGTGAATGTGATCTGCTCTGTGGCTCTGAAAGATGTAACCAAGATACTTTGATCCCCTCCAAGTGGCTCCATGGAGTATAGCCCCCAAGAGAGGGGGAACCCACCAGTGTGCCCTCATCCCCTTGCCCATCACTATGCACCATGGTCCTACCGCTGGCCTGGCCGCCCTGGCCTCTTTTTGGCGTTTTATGTTCAGCAATAAAAGTTCCTGTGTCTTACCCACTGGCCTTGGATCTCACTGTAAATGCCACCCTGCCCCCTGCAGGGACAGCCCCTGTCACCCCTGACACACACAGTCTTACATTCTAACGCGCGTGGAGGAACATTTAAAGAAAAGATCATGGAGAAATGCATGCATAGTCACATAAAGATTTAGGGAGCATCACTGTGGCGGACATGACAGTCATGTCCTCAGACGTGCACTGGCCCCATGTTTTAGGAAGAATTGAGAAAGGCCATACATAGTCCCTTTCTGTGACAAGAGCTGCTCCGTGTCTGCTTCAGGCCTCAGGCCTTTGGGCCAAGCAGCCAGGTGGAATGATACACCAGGTAAACTCACGGATGGAGTTCCTGTACTCTGGCACTACTTCCCCAGACCCTACTTAATTATGTCTTGGGGAGTAGATAGTGCCCAGATTGGGCCAGACCCAGATGTTATCAACTTCTCTCCCCTTGGACTCTGACTGTGACCAGACTTTAGAGAGAATACCTCATAGGCTTACCCCCACAGCTAAATACTACTGGGGAGCATGTTAGGGATGGGAGAAGGGGCATGGTTTTACAGAGATCCACAACCGTCCACCCTAAGTCTGGAGCGACTTCTTGGAGGAGGTGGAAATAAATGTAGTATCCCACTTAGAATACCAGCCCCCTCCTAAAACCCTTGGCCATGAAAATGTGTGTGATGGGGAGAGGCTGGCAGGGTCACTGGCCCAGCTGCCTCTGGGGGCACATTGGACGTCAGCTGCCTGCCAGAGCCTGATTCCAGGAGCCAGAGATCTCCTGGGGAATCCTACCCCAGCCCTCTCCAAGGAGTCATCTCAGGAGAATGGGCAGTAAGCCCAGAACCTGGGCCTGGGCTGTATGAGGAGCCCTCTCACCAGTGCCAGGATACAACTGGCCCTTCCCAGGACCGGCCCTCTCGGTCCCTCTACTCACCCTACATGCCTGGTGTTCCCAGTCCTTCCTCCCAGGAGCAGCCAGCCAGGGTGGGGCAGATCCTGACTATGGGAAGTCCTTGTCTAAGGGGATGAGACTGAACACAGAGGAAAAGGAATTGCCTTGGGAGTCACAGAACCCAGAGTCAGACCCTAGTTCTCCCACTCATTACTAGTGTGGCCTTGGAAAAGCCACTTACTGCTTGAGGCCTCAGTTTCCCTACCTGTGAAATGAACAGTCTGGACTAGATCATCTCTAAGATGATCTTTCCAACTCAAAATTCTGTGATGGCTAGTGAGCAGAGTCTTGACCCTCTGAACTTTGCATAAGGCACTGAATCTAAAGAAAGTCACTTTGCCCTATAAATGGACCAAAGTTCAGTTCACAAAGGAGAGGGTAACTGGGGGCTCCAACGTCTCAGGGGTATCCCCCTCAAGCCCCAGACCTGGCCCCTCTAAATCTTTTTAGACATCTAAACACATCCAAAATGGAACTCATTTCCTTAACCTGCCTCCTAAGCCCACATCCTCTAAACTTTTTCCTTTTGGATATCCCCTCAACCAGACACTCGGATTCAAAATATCTGAATCTTACCACATTCTTTCCATACTTTCTTTTCCTTTGTGTTCCATATCCAGTCAGTTGCCAAGACTTGTAAGATTCAACCTCCACAACTTCTCTCAAATCTGTCTCTTCACCACTCACATGGCCACCACCCTAACTCAAGCCCTCGTCACCTCTCACCTAGACAATTACAATAGCTTTTAGTTGAATTCCCAGCTCCCATACTCGTTCATTTGTATAACACGTTCTCCACAGAGCTGCTATGATAATCTGAAAGCACAGATCTGGCCACGTTCCTCCTCTCCAAGAAGTATCCATGGCTCCCTATTGCTTCTAGATTAAAGTACAAACTACTCAGTTTGGCATTTAAAGTACTCCAGAGGTGAAAAACAGTGGCCTGCAACACTCACCAAACCGGATTAAAACGTATTGGGAAATACTTAACCAAATAAATAAAAACGATAAAACACAAGTAATGTTAACATGATCTAAGTCAATTGCACCCTCAGGGATCCAGTTTAGTGGCCCCATTTCTATTTGGGTGAGTTTGACACCCCAGTCAGAGTTCTGCCACTTGCTATTCTCTCAACCTTGGGTGTCCTCCACCATCTTCATACCAGTCTGTACCCAGTGTCTGGAATGTATTCTCCTCACCTTCACCTTTTAGGATCAAGTTTTCTTTAAGGCTCCTGACAGCTCTTACTGACCCTACCACTACTCAGTCAGTGAACTCTGTCTTTCTGGATTACCATGTTTATAACTTATTTACATGATGTATTCACCCAAACAAAAGTAACTTCTGTAAAGATTTAGGGCAAAGCCCCTTTCAGATTTGGATCTGATATGTCTGCTTAGGAGAGGTTAGTAACATAACTGAGCAGGTCACAGAGACAATGACATTACCCCCTGGCATAGCTTGCCTCTCTTCAACAGAGACTCTTAAAGTTTAAATACTAGGAAACCTCAAACGTCCAAAGTGGTTTGGTAATTATTAGGTAAATTATAACCCTCTAGTTTATAGAATCAACTTCAAAGATACAGACTAAACTACGGTGAGATGTCGGAGGTACCAAGCTCCATTCCAGGAGGAGGAATTAAAAGATAGCCTAAGGGCCGCTAGGTAGCACTGTGGATAGAGCACCAGGCCTGGAATCGGAGAGACTCATCTCCCTGAGTTCAAATCTGGCCCCAGACACTAACTGTGACCCTAAGCAAGTCACTTAACCCTGATTGCCTCAGTTTCCTCATCTATAAAATGAGCTGGAGAAGGAAATGGCAAACCACCCCAGTATCTTTGCCAAGAAAACCCCAAATGGGGTCATGAAGAGTGGACACGACTGAAAAATGGCTCATCCATCACAAGCCGAAGGACATGAGGTACCTGGTCATTCTTGTTTTAATGCGCTTATTGCCCAAGGCTCAGAATCACCTTTTGGGAGATGAGGGGCGTCAGGGTCCAAACTCTGAGGGAACAAAACAGGGAAGGCTTTGTCCTAGGTCTAGGGTATGAGTTGGTCTGCCTTTCTAAAAGAACATAGAAGCACCCCCCAGATGATGATGAAGCAGAGCGCTGTTCAGCAGCACCTTGGAGTTGTTTTATCTAGCAGAGTCGGGTCCAGGGGGGACTATAAGACCAGAACAGACCCACCCAGCAGAGATTACAAGACCGACGTAAAGGGCATTGCTAGAAGACAGCATCTGAGAGATGCATTATTCCCGGCCAGCTTGTTTTCTACATTCGTGAACTAGAGTTTGAGGGGTGCAGACCCAAGGAGTACCATGAAATTGGAGTGGCCAGGCTGGTGGGAGATCTGCCCGATGAGTTGGGGTACCCACTGGTACTGTAACTCCCTTTTGTTAGGTGACCTTGTTGTCCCAGTGTGTGTGGTCCTGCTACATATCTTCTCCATATCAATCCAGGAAGATTTCTTGGAGGAGAGGGAGCTACTGGTATGGCTCAGGCCCTAAGAGATTGGGGCAGAGGGGGAAGGGGAAAAGGAGTCTACCAAAGAAGGTTTGAGGCTCTCAAAAAGTTCAAGAAGAGGGGGCAGCTAGGTGACGAAGTGGGTAGAGCACCAGCCCTGGAGTCAAGAGGACCGGAGTTCAAATCTGGCCTCAGACACTTGACACTTACTAGCTGTGTGACCCTGGGCAAGTCACTTAACCCCATTGCCTAGCCCCCCCACAAAAAAAAAAAAGTTCAAGAAGAGGCTGGTCTGGCTAGGCAGGAGGTAATGCTTTATCCCTTCTGGTCCCATGCTCACCCTGTCCTCCCCTCACCTCAGCTCTAAGTTTTAGCTGAAGGGGGAGGCCCCTCCTCTTCAGAGATAAGGTTCCCACCAAGTTGCTAAGCCCATCCCTTACCCCCAAAATACAAAGCACATGTATGCGCACATGCGCGTGTGCACTAACGCATACACACACACCCTTCTCCCCTTTTTCCCTATTTCTCCTCTCCCTAACTCCTCATTCCCTTCCCAGTCTACCTTCCCTTTCCCTTTTCCCTTCTTTCCTCCACCCCTCTGCCTTCCCTCTACCCATTTCTTCCTTCTCCTCTCCTCTACTCTCCTCTCAGTCTTCAGGCCCTCCAAAGGAGCTCCCTCCCCCCCCCGCCCCGCTTAAAAAATTCTGAACCCTATGGCTTGAGACTCTGAGGTATTTTGGGATAGAGAGCCCAACCTGGGCATCCTCTGGGAAGTAAGGCCCCTGCTGGAGCTGACCCCCTGGGGTGCTTTGAAGTGTAGCTCAGATCTGTCTCCCTAAGTGTGAGCCTGGTGACAGTGAGGCAGCTGTGCCAGGTGATGTGGCAGACAGGACCTAAAGTTGAATTAACAGGCTTGTGGTGCTGATGACAGCATTGGACTTACTCAGGAGACAGGTTACTTACTGACACATTAACTGTATGACCTTAGTCAAGTCACAGAATTTCACTAAGCCTCATCTTCATTCATAAAAACAGATTTTGGACTGAAATGATTTCCAGTGATCCTCCGATAGCAAAGGTAGCAAGCAGTGGAATTCTGATTCAGAGAACCTGGGTTCAGAACCCTACTCTGCCACTTACTCTGTGGGGCAAGTCACCTAACTTCTCTGTGACTCTGGTTCCTCCCTCGTAAAATGAGAGGGTGGGATTAAGTGATGTCTTCCAGCTCTAAATCTATGATCCAACGTTACTTCCACCCCAGTTGGAACCGTTGGAGATCAGCCCCCTAAATAGTGCAAGGAGCTCTGGATTCTAGTTTTGACTGCCACCAATTGGCTGTGTTACCTTGGACAAGTCTCTTTCCCTCTCAGTTTCCTCTTCTCTAAAACAAGGGAGCATTCTCATAATCATAGTATATCTGGATTTCAGCAGAGCATTTGACAAAGTTTTGGACAAAATGGAGTTGTGGGTTGGGGGATAATAGAGTTAGATGGATTTGGAACTGAATGACCAGATTCAAAGAATAATTAATAGAAATATGTCGACTTCATTTGAGATGTCTAAGGGAGAATGCTCTAATAATCTGTCCTTGATTATATGTTTTTTACTCTTTTGTTAGGATTAAAGTCTATCAAATTTTCAATTACTCCTGGTCAATATTATTAGGGTGGCTAGGTGGAAAAAGCACCAGGCCTGGAGTCAGGAAGACTCATTTTCCCAAGTTCAAATCTGGCCTCAGCCATTTACTAGCTATGTGACCCTGGGCAAGTCACTCACCTCTGTTTGCCTCAGTTTCCTCTGTTAAATGAGCTGGAGAAGGAAATGGCAAACCACTCTAGTATCTCTGCCAAGAAAACCCCAAATGGGGTCACAAAGAGCTGGACATGACTAAAAAACAACTGAATACAACATTATTGAGAATCAAATGAATCTCAGTAGTTACAGTACAGCCTAATATAGAATAGGGTATAAACTATGTAAAGTCTTAAAGTGGACTTCAGAAAAGCAAGTGCCATGTATAATTGATATCACATTTCTTGCCTTCTCAATGGGTGGGGGAGGGGTGAGCAGGAGAGAATTGGAAACTCAAAAAAAAAATTTTAAATGAATGTAAAAAAAATAATAATAAATTTTTAAAGGAAAGAAAATCAAGTGCCTAAGTGGAGATTGGAAGAGGTATGGTTAGACATTCATATTAAAAAAAAAAAACGGAGTTTTAGTGGATTGTAAATTCCATATAAGCCAATTCTTGTCACATGGTAACCAGCAAACTAATCTGGAATGTTTTTAATTTTAAAATGAAACTATTTAAACGATGAATTCATTGATATTAGAATCCTCCAGTAAGGAACATCCCTCTACCGATGCATATGGACATCTCCTCTGCGATGTTTAGTCAGAGTTGCCTGGGACAACGAGGGGTGAAGTCACTGGTTTGGGGCATGGCCTTTGGCCATTCTCTGTTCACTAGGCCAAACTGCTTCTCAGTGTGATCCTAGGCAGTGTTAATAGAAATTATGTCCAGAATGAGGGAGGTGATGGTCTTGCTACATTCTGCCCTGCTTCTGGTACATTTATGGTTTTGCATTTTGTTTGGAGCACCACATTTTAGGAAGAATGTCAACAAACTGGAGGGCAGTTAGAAGCCCAGAAGGATGAAGAGAAGACTGACATTGATAACCATCCAATGATAATAGGGACTGGGGATACTTATCTTGGAGAAAGGGAAATGGAGGTGGGGACGGAGATAAGGAGGTGTTGGAGCTTTCGTGTATATGAAGGGCTGACATTGGAAAGAGAAGTTAAGGGTTTTTTTTCTGCTGCTTCCTAGTCCTGCCTTTTGGAGCCAATGAATGAATGGAAGACAGCAATCCTGCTGAATGTTTAACAATGAGGGGGGGTGGGGTGGGGGATAGATACCTGACACACTTTAAAATTTAATCTACATTATTAATATTTTTCCATCACTTTCTTAAGTCTACATAATCAACAAAATAGTAAATCAAGTCCCGATTTGTTTGCTCATTTTTGAGGTATAAATGATCACCCTGAAAATTTAACAATTGGCTCTGCTTTAACCTACTTCCAATACACCCCTAAGTGATATGAAGAGATGAATTATGATGTGACCATTTCAGCTGTCCAAAGGTGGAATGAGCTGCCTATTTTGGTAGTGAGTTCCCCAGCAAGAAATCTTCATGTAAGAAGTTAGCTGGCTATTTGTTGGGAAGGCAGTAAAGGGAATTTTTTGGTTCAGCTATGGGCCAAACTGGATGATTCTTGAGGTCTCTTTCCAACTCAGAGGTTCTGTGTCTCACTCATCTCCAAGCATCTTTTAGCTCTAACATTTTAAGGCCGCTGGAGGATAAAAGGTCTTGCGTCCAAGTCCTCTGAGGATACATTGAAGGAACTGTGGATGTTTGACTGAAGAAAGGATGACCCAGGGAGGTGATGATAGCAGTCTTCAAGTATCTGAAGGCCCGTCAGGTGAAACAAGGATTAGACTCCCTTTATTTGACCCCAGAGAACAGAATCAGGAACAATAGAGGAAAAATTGCAAAGGGGCAAATTTAGGCTTGATACTAAGAAAAACTTTCTAGCAATTAGAACTGCCCCAAAGTAGAATGGATTGTCTCCCGAATTGTTGGGTTCCCCTTCACTGGATGTCTTCAAAAAGAGGTTACGTGACCCTTCATTGGCCATATTATAGTTAGGATGCACTATAAGCAGAGTCTGATTTAGACCAGTCTGATAGCTCAGGTTCAAAATTAGAACAAAATGAGATACTTATAGTCCCATCTAACAGCTAGCAGATAGTTTCCTTAGCCACAGCAGGGAAAGCCTATTCCAGAGAGAACATTGATTCAGTTGAATGCAGCTGCCCTGTATCTATATTAGTCATACTGGCTTACTGGTCAGAAACCTGAGGGAGAAGCCAGACTACTCATGGCCTATAGCTGCAGGAAGCTATATCAATGTTTGAGTCTCAAAGAGGGTTTTGATACTTTTGAAGGGACAACTAGCCCTACCTGCAAAACACAGAATTCCTTTCAGGTATAGGTCGGACTAGATGACCACTGCATTGCCTTGTAAACCTAAAATTCTGTGATCCCAGGATCACCCTCTGCCTCAAATCCTTTTTGGAAGTAGGTATTATACAAACCATGATCATCAGTGATACCTAATGTAGTTTTTATTTTTTGTCTTTTTAAAAAATGTTTTTATATCTAATGTATTTTAATAATATTTTGTTTTTCCCCAATTACATGTCAAAACAATTTTTAACATTTAAAAACAATTTTAGTTTTAAATTCTGTCCCTCCCTTCCCCCTTCCTTTGGACAGTAAGCAGTGTGATATAGGTTATACATGTGCAATCATATAAAACGTTTCCATATTAGTCATTTTACCCAAGAAGATTTGAGAAGGAAAGAAAGAAAGACAGAGAAAGAAAAGAAAGAAAAGAAGAAAGGAAGGAAAGAAAATATGCTTGTCTATATTCAATTAATATCAGTTCTTTCTCTGGAAAAGGACAGAATTTTTCATCATGAGTCCTTTGGGATTGTCTTAGATAATTATGTTGCTGAGAATAGTTCAGTCATTCACAGTTCTTAATCATATAATATCGCTGTTAACTTTGTATAATGTTCTTCTGATTCTGCTCACTACACTTTGCATTAGTTCGTGTAATTCTTTCCAGGTTTTTTCTGAAATCATTCTGCTTGTCATTTCTTATAGCACAATAATATTCCATCACAATAATACACAACAACTTGTTCAACCATTCCTCAGTTGATGGGCATCCCCTCAATTTTCAATTTGTAGCCACCATAAAAAGAGCTGCTATAAATATTTTTATACAAGTAGAGCCTTCCCATCCCCACCTTTTTTTTTAAATCTCTTTGGGATATAGACCTAACAATGGTATTGCTGGATCAAAGGGTATGCACAGTTTTATAGTCCTTTGGGCATAGTTCCAAATTGCTCTCCAGAATGTTTGGATTAGTTCACAACTCCACCAACAATGCATTAGTGTCCCAGTTTTCCCATATCCCTCCAACATTTATCATTTCCCTTTTTTATCATATTAGCCAGTGTGATAGGTGTGAAGTGGCACCTCAGAATTGTTTTAATTTGCATTTCTTTAATCAGTAGTGATTTAGAGCATTTTTTCCATATGACTATAGGTAACTTTGACTTTTTTTGTTTGAAAACTGCCTGTTCATATCCTTTGACCATTTATCAATTGGAGAATGACTTGTATTCTTACAGATTTGACTCAGTTCTCTATATATTTGTGAAATGAGGCCTTTATCAGAGATACTTGCTACCAAAAAAAAAAAATTCCTAGCTTTCTGCTTTCCTAGAATTTTGGTTGCATTGGTTTTGTTTGTACAAAATTGTTTTAATTTTATATAATCAAAAATATCTATTTTACATTTCACAATGCTCTCTATATCTTATTTGGTCCTAAATTCTTCCCTTCTCCATAGATCTGACAGGTAAACTATTTCATGCTCTCCTAATTTGCTTATGGTATCACCCTTTATCTGTAAATCACATACCCATTTTGACCTTATGTTGTATAGCTAATGTATTTTTCTCTTGTATACCTGATGCATTTTTAAGTTTGGGAGCTGTCCCTAACCTGCAGAAGTGACCTTGGTCTCACCCATCTGGCACTTTTGTTTCCCTGTAACAGAATCCTGGATTGGCAGGTCCAGAGAGTACTTAACTGTAATAGTTGTAAGTAGATTGCAGGTCACCCTCACCTTCTGTGCACTTATACACACATAAATCACACTACAGAAAGGGTTTTGTTTATAATGTGTTATTGGAGTTTTTTTCTTTTTTTTTTTTACATCCCTGTCCCTTTCCTATGACTCCAACCCCCTCAACTGAAGCCTACCAAGTGTGAAATAAGTACAGTCCTACAAAGTAGATCAATGCATTGGCCATGTCTGTAAGCGTATGCCTCTTCTGTGCCTATGATCTGTTTCATCTGCTGAGGAGTGGATTTCACTCTCAGTAACCTGAAGTCATAAGTAGTTGCTACGTTGATCAGGGTTCAGAAATTTTGCCCTGCTATTTTCCTTTACCTCATTGTGGCCATTGTGCAGAATGTTCTTTGATCCTCTTCAATTCAGAGAAGTCTTCCCAAGTTTCTCTGAAATCTTCATGTTCATTATCTTTATGGCACAATAATATTCCATTATACCCATACCGCTGTTTGTTTAGCCACTCCCCAAATAACAAATAGGCACCACTTGGCTGATAGTTTGCAAGCTGTGCCTGATGGCTGTCTATGAGGGACCCTCTCCCTTCCTGCCCTTGTGAGAGTTGTGGGCTATAAATCAATACAAATGATAACATGTTTAAGTAGCTCTCTCAGCTACAAGAGGGTCAGAGGTGGGATTCAAAACCAAGTCTTCACATTCCAGGTTGACATAACACTGAGTGTGGTCTGAGTATGTGTGATCTGTTTGGTGGACCAGGGTGTTCTAGGCAGCCCATGGACTGCCTGAAGGATGCTGTTCACTGCTGGATCAGGAAGGGAGGTGAGGGGGCATGGTTGATGGAAATCAATGCTGAAATCCTGAGGAGAACCCAGCCTAGCCCAGCAATGCCATGAGGTGCTGGCCGCCTGACTCAACATGCCATCTATAAGGAAAACCTCTTCATGGTTTGAAAACATTGCTAATGAGAATCTTAAGCTGTGTCACTCTGCTTAGGGCTGTCTAGACAGATTATGTTCTAGGGCTTTACTCTAGGGGAACGGTAAATTTCTCAAGAAACTGTACATTGCACAGTACAGAACAACCTTTCAGAAGTGGCTTAAGTTGTTGACTTCTGAGTTGTACAAGGCACAGGGTCCCCAAAAAATACCCCCTCTCCATGCAAATATACCATTTTCCTCTCCCTCACCACGATAATTAGAACTTCATTTAAGGGAGGAAGCTCCTATTCTGGAAAGCCAACATGGCTGAGAGCAGTAGAGCTAGTAGTCTTTCATACATTAGTATGAATCACTTCAATAAAGTAGGTTTTAATCTAGTTCTCCCTCTACACTCCACAAATGGAGGGTGGAGGGCAGAGAGAGCACTTCATCTTGGGTCACAGTGAAGGACTTCGGAGACTTCTGAGGACACTGGGGCTGAGAAGGCTAGAAAGAGCTGCTAACAAGTTTTCCCTACTTTGTATTTTGTGGAGATGGTGAAAACCACCTCTGCTACCCCCTTTCAAACAGCTGCCCTTAGGAGCTAACTGCTGAACTAGAGCTTCATCCATAGCTTGAGATGGGACAAAAAGCTCTCTTAGTGTGGTACCAGGACAGATATCCTGAAGGGGCGTGCCTAACCTATCCTTGGGCAGGATAGTGGATGGATTGGCCATTGGACTTGGAGTCTAGAGGACCTGGGTTCAAATCCTACTTCAGACACTTAGTTGTATCATCCTGGCTAAGTCACTTAACCTCTCTACTTCACTTTCCTCATCTGTAAAATGAGGGTTGGGTAGGGTAGAGTTTGGACCTGATAGACTTTGAAGTCTCTTCCAGCTCCAGATTTATGATCCTGAGTAGGCTGCCATGGGCTTAACCAAATAAGAACAGGTTATGTTACTTTGTGAAATAAATGGGCTCCTGAAGAGCACAAACGAGTACACTAGGTCAGCTCAACCTAGGTTCAAATCCTGCCTCAGACACTTACTAAACGGTGTGACCCTGGACAAGTCTCTTAACCTCTATGGGCCTCAGTTTCCTCAATTATAAAATGAAGAGGCTGAACTTGATGATATCTAAGGCCTTTTCCATCTCTAGAGTTATGATCCCAGGGCAGCAGCCCATAAACTAACAGGGACTCCCCTTCTTTTATTCCTTGCCACTTTTCTTCCTCCCATTCTATCCCCATGGACACTCTTCTTTTTCCTGTTTCTCCCTCGTCTGTTCCTCTCACCCATCGTGTGAGCCAGGGGGCTGTTGTTACTCTTCTCTGGGTCTGATACCAAAGGATCCAGAGCTAGAAGGAGCCTCCCTCCTCCCTTGAAAAGGAGAAACTGAAGACCCAGAGGAGAGTGACCTGCTCAAGGTCATGCTGATTGGAAGGATCTTCTGCTTTGGGGCAGAACCGGGCCCAGTTCTCTAGACTCCAACCCCGTGGACCACACTGTCCTTGACGTTTTCTTGGCAAAGATACTAGAGTGGTTTTCCATTTTCTTCTCCACCTGATTAAGGCAAACAGAAGTTAAGTGACTTATATAAAATAGTTAGAAAAGGGAACACAATCAGTAACAGTACGTGAGAAGATCAGAAAGGCCTCCTGAAAAGGGAGGGGGGGCAGCTAGGTGGCGCAGTGGATAAAGCACTGGCCCTGAAATCAGGAGGACGTAAGTTCAAAATCTGCCTCAGACCAAACACTTGTCAATTACTAGCTGTGTGACCCTGGGCAAGTCACTTAACCCCAATTGCCTAAAAAAAAAAAAAAGGGGGGGGGTCCTGAGTTACATTGTGAAAGAATATAGGAATTCTCAAAGGCAGAGGTGAGGAGGGAATACATTCCTGACATGGGGTACAAAGGCCTAGGGTGTACAGGGAACAGCTAGTGCGGAGTCCGCTTTGACTGGAGTAGAGAATGCATGTCCCGAAGCTTTTAGCCTTTACATGTCCAGAACTGCTGCTCTGGCGTCTTCCCCTTACCCCTGTCCTCAGTCACTATTTCAGGAAGACCTCAACTATGCTTCACTTCACTCCCCACCCCTGCTCTACACCCTCTGCAACCACCCTGCTACCATTTCAACCTTCCTTTCCAGTTCTGGAACCATGGCCAAAACAGCTCTGCTCTTGTTCATGGAAGGGGTGGCCCCACTCACTTTCAGGACCAAAGTGCCTCTGTCTCCTTGGCCACCACTTTCCTGTGAGTATCTCACACCCCTATCCCACCCACCCCCATTTAGAATGTAGACCCCTTGAAGGCAAAAAATGTCTTCACTTTTGTATGGTATCCCCATAGTAAGCTCTTACTAAATGCTTTTTCATGCATTCATTCATTCATTCATGAAGAGGGGTAATAGGAAATAAGACTGGAAGAGAGATGAGACATCTAGAGAAAGAACTATGGAGTCTGAATACAGATCAAAGCATACTATTTTGACCTTTTGTTTGTTTGCTTTTTCTTTCTCTTTGTTTTTCCCTTTTGTTCTGATTCTTCTTTCACAACATGACTAATGTGGAAATAAGTTTAATATGATTATATATGTATAGCCTATGTCAAACTGCTTGCCTTGTTGGGGAAGGGGAGTGAGAGGGAGGGAGAAAAAAATTGGAACTCAAAATCTTATAAAAGTGAATGTTGAAAACTTTCTCTATATGTAATTTGAAAAAAAAATAAAATGCTATTAAAAAAAAAGAAGTAAGATAGGTGAGAGCCAGATTGTAGGGGGCTTTAAATGCTAGGCTGAAGACTTTATATTTTATACTAAAAAAGTAGGATACAACCAAAGACTTTGGAGCTTGGCGTGACATGGTCAGATTCGTGTCTTAGGAATATTAATTTGGTGGCTCAGTGAAGGGACAGGAAGCAAGGAAATCAACTAGAAAAACCATTTTAATTGTCCAAGGAAAAGGTGATAAGGGCCTGAACTTGGGTAAGGGCTGTTTGAGTAGAGAGAAAGAGAGTAGATGCTAGGGAAGCTAAGGCAAGACGTGATAAGACTTAGCAAATGATTGGATTGGGGAGAGAGTGAGAAAGGAGAGAGACAGAGAGAGACAGAGCAGGAGAGGAGTAACTCCAAGGCCACAAGTCTGGGTGAGTAGAAGGAGGGTAATGCCCTCGATAGAAATAAAGAAGTTTAGAAGAAGGATAGATTTTGGGGGGAAATGAGTTCCTTTGTGGACATGATAGTTGGTAATATGAACTGGATTTTAGGAGCCAGGTGGGAGCCAGGTATATAGACCTGGAAGTCATATGAATGGAGAAAATAATTGAAACCAAGAAAACGTTTAGAGAAAGAATCAAAGAGAAGCTAAGACAGAGCCTTGAGAGATGCCACCCATGTAATGTGTAGGAGCAGGATGATGATCCAGCAAAGGAGACTGAGAAGGATCAACTGGACAGGTAAGACACACTCTATACACAACTTTTGTACATATCATTGGCAAGGGAGGGGGGCAGGGGGAAAGCTGGGTAGTTCTGGGGATGAAAGTGTTTGATTCTAGAGATGAAAGGGTTAAAACCTCTAGTGCATGCATTCTCACTACAGTCAAATTATCCTACTCATTGTTCCCAGTACGTGACACTTTATCTCCCACCTCCATACCTTTGTACGAACTGTACCCCACACTATCAGGAATATTCTTCCTCCTCATCTCTAATGCAATCAGCTCACAGGGGCCCAGGGAGGAGACAGCATCAAGGAAGAATCCATAGTGTGGAAAGCTGAAGAGAATTCCCTTCTTAGCAGGGAATGAGAACTGGGAAAAAGAGATTGTTGATAAGCTCAGAAAGAGCAGTTTCCATGCACCAGAGGATCCGTCAATCAACCAACATTTATAGCATACCTCCGTTGTGTTTGACCCCCTGCTGGGTGCCGAGGAGGTTCAAAGAAACATGAGATAAAACCTCTGCTTACAGGCTGCAGTTCATTCCCCATATTTTCTCACTGTGGCCTTAAATTAGGTAATAGAATCACCAAATCCTGGCATTGGAAGGAACTTTGGAGATCATCTCCATTCCAGTGCTTTCATTTTAAAGAGAAAGAAACTGAAATTCAGAGAGAGGTGTGACTTGCTCAACATCCCACAGCCTCCCAAGGGACAAGGGTTACTTCAGACTGCAATGGGAATGCTTCCCATTGTATCAAGCTGTCCATTTCTAACAGTGTGAGGCTCTGTGACCCTGATGCTTAAGAGAACTAAACAAAGTAGCTTGTCTCTTGTAAGCCATTGAAACTTGGGCATAGCAGGTCCCAAAATGGCTCTCAAATCTACGATGGGTTCCTTGTCTTCTCCTCCCTCCTCTTCCTCTTTCCCCTCAAGTTCTGCTCTTGTCCTACTTCACATGAGACCAGGCAGGAAGTGGTGACTGGTCATCCCTACCTCAATTCCTACTGTTTCACACCAGTAGGTCTTCCAGTTATTACCTGATAACACCCTCAACAACCCTAATTTAGGAACTAATGATCTAGTTGGAAAGATAAGACTCAACCGCATGAAATAATTAGGAAGGAGTACAAATGGTGTGTATAATTAAGTACTAAATTGTGTAATCAAGATTACAAATACAGAAGGAAGTGAAGGAATGGAGTTGTTAGAAAGGCTTTGGGGAAGAACTGGGCCTTGAAGGCTGAGTAGGATTTGAAGAAGTGGGTGGAATAGGGGAAGGCCATTCCAACCCAGAGAAATGACAAGAACCATACCATGGGAATGAACATGGTATGTTGCTGACAATGAATAAGTCCCCTGCACCTGCCATGTGGCATTACATTTTGGAGATGTCAGAATAATGACATCTTAACAAATACTCCTTGGGAGGGGTATGGAGCCAAGATGGCGGAGTAAAAGCAGTGACCTGCTTGAGCTGTCCCCCAAACCCCTCCAAATACCTATAAAAATGGCTCTAAACAAATTCTAAAGCAGCAGAACCCACAAAAAGACAGAGTGAAACAAATTTCCAGCCAAAGACAGCCTGGATGGTTGATCAGAAAGGTGTATCTTGCTAGGCTGGGAGAGGAGCGCAGCTCAGCGTGGGCATGCAGGCGACCCTGGAGCAGGCCTCAGAGGACTGAATCTCGGGCAGCTGTGGCGGTTTCCAGACTTCTCAACCCACCAACGCCAAAGACAAATTAGAAGGTCAGTGGGAAAAGTCTGTTTCTGTGGTGGAGAGAGAGGAGTGCAGGATCCCAGCCCCATTCCTTGGGGCGGCAGCTGCTTCCTGAACTTCTGGCCCACAGACAGAGGGGGAATCAAGTGGCTGATCAGAGGAAGATTGTAGGGATCTCTCTGTTGGTTCAGTATTCTCTTGCTTTGCCCATGCTTGGATCTGGGTCACAGTTCTGGGTGGTGGTCCTGGGGTGAGGAGGAATGCTGGCATGGTGGAGCTTGTAGTGACTGTGGAGAGGAAACCCTCCTCACAGTTCCAAGACAGAAAAGAGTGCTCAAAGACCAGAGCACAGAACAGGAAAGGAGTAACACCTCGCCCTTGATCATAACACCTTGGAAGAACTGAAAATTTACAGGTCCCTAGAATTATCTCTGAAAACAGCTGCACAAAACCTCTGAAGCTTGGGACAGTACACTCTCCACACTGGAAACAGACTCCTACCTTAACAAAGAGTCTATAACTCAAGTAATTGGCTGGGATCATGAGCAAGCAGCACAAAAAGAGTCAGACTATATTACCTTACTTTGATGACAAAGAAGATCAAAACATACAACCAGAAGAAGACAATGAAGCCAAAGCTCCTACATCCAAAGCCTCCAAGAAAAATATGAATTGGTCCCAGGCCATGGAAGAGCTCAAAAAGGATTTTGAGAAGCAAGTGAGAGAAGTAGAGGAAAAACTGAGAGTGATGCTAAAGGAGACCCAAAAAAATACTGAAGAAAATAACACCTTAAAAAATAGCCTAAACCAAATGGCAAAAGAGGTCCAAAAAGCCAATGGGGAGAAGAATGCCCTAAAAAGCAAAATTGGCCAAATGGAAAAGGAAGTCCAAAAGCTTACTGAAGAAAATACTTCCTTAAAAATTAGAATGAAGAAATTGGAAACTAGGGACAATTTGAGAAATCACGGCACTGTAACACTAATCCAAAAGAATGAAAAAATAGAAGAGAATGTGAAATATCTCATGGGAAAAACAACTGACCTGGAAAATAGATCCAGGAGAGAGAATTTAACAATTATTGGACTATCTGAAAGCCATGATCAAAAAAAGAGCCTAGACATCATCTTTCAAGAAATTATCAAGGAAAACTGCCCTGATATTTTAGAATCAGAGAACAAAATAGAAATGGAAAGAATCCACTAGTCACCTCCTAAAAGAGATCCTCAAAGGAGAACTCCTAGGAATGTTATAGCCAAATTCCAGAATTCCCAGGTCAAGGAGAAGATATTGCAAGCAGCCAGAAGGAAACAATTCAAGTATTGTGGAAACACAATCAGGATAACACCAGATTTACCTGCTTCTACATTAAGGGTCCAGAGGGCATGGAGTATGATATTCCGGAGGGCAAAGGAGTTAGGACTACAACCTAGAATCACCTACCCAGCAAAACTGAGTATAATTCTTCAGGGGAAAAAATTGTCATTCAATGAAAGAGGGGACTTTCAAGCATTCCTGTGGAAAAGACCAGAGCTGAATAGAAAATTTGACCTTCAAATACAAGACTCAAGTGAAACATGGAAGAGGTAAACAGGAAAGAGAAATCATAAGAGACTTATTGAGATTGAACTGTTTACATTCCTGCAGAGAAAGATGATATTTGTAACTCATGAGTCCTTTCTCAGTATTAGGGTAGTGGGAGGGAAAAAATTATATGTATGTATAGATAGATAGATAGATAGATAGAGGGCACAGGGTGAGTTGAAGATGAAGGGGTGATATCTGGAAAATAAAATTAAGGGGTGAGAGAGGATTATACTGGGAGAAGGAGAAAGGGAGAAGTGGAATGAGGTAAAATATCTCACATGAAACAGACAAGAAAAGGCGTTTACAGTGGAGGGGAAATGGGAGAAGGTGAGAGGGAATGAGTGAATCTTATTCTCATAGGATTTGGCTTAAGAAGGGAATAACATACACAATGGGATATGGAAATCTATCTTATCCTACAGGAAAATAAGGGGGGAAGAACACAAGAGAGCAGGGGGTTGATAGAGGGGAGGGCAGATTGGGGGAGGGGATAATCAAAAGCAAACATTTCTGAGGAGGGACAGGGTCAAAAGAGAGAGTAGAATAAATGGAGGGTAGGATAGGATGAAGGGAAATACGCTTAGTTTTTCACAACAGTACTACTATGGAAGTGTTTTGCATGACTACACATCTATAACCTGTATCGAGATGCTTGCCTTTTCAATGAGGGTGGGTGGGGAGGAAGGAAGGGAGAAAATTTGTAACCCAAAGCTTTAAGAACACGTTAAAAATAAAAAAAATTTTTAAAAACCCAAATACTCCTTGTTTAGAAAACCAAGAAGTAAGGTCCTAGGCATGTAGGAACCAGAAACCTCAGTGTTTCTGAAACTTGGGGAACCCATCTCCCAAAAACGAATATTCCCAGTAGGGGATTAGAAGCTTAAACATCCCAAAATTGGTAGCAATGCCTTCCAGGTGATCTTAATGAGTGGTTTGGGGTGGGTTAGGGAAATCAGGGTCATGTGATCTTCCAGTCATTAGATGGAAAGATCTAAGGATCATGGGGGTCTGGAGTCAGCCCTGCTTAGGTCTTGAGGAGCTTTCAGTTCAACTTCATTAATTTGAAACACAAGGGATGAGAAAAGCAAGCTCTGAATTGAACACATTTGAATTATCCGATATTTAATTAAAGAACAACGGGGTGTCTGGTGGTCCGGGAAACAGTGATTGCTGTGAATGTGCTCCGTGGAGTAAATGGCTTTTGGCTGACTGAAGTTTTGCAGGATTGTATTTCGTTTGGGACCCACCCATGAAATGAGACTGAGGGAATATGAAGACGGTCCAGAGAAAAGCCGCTAAAATGACTGGAAATTTAAGCTATTCCGTTCAATAAAAGTCGCGCTGAGCCCTTCCAGAGACAAGACGAGAAAGGGTAGAAGGTGGAGGGAGAAATGGATGATGGCTTTTAGTTCAGAAGAGTTGGGGGGGAGCAGACGCGCGGCTCTATGGGCACCTGGAGAGCCTCTGTTTCCATTAGGGCACACGGAAATGATTTAGGTTAGGTATTGCAACATGGGATGAACTCTGGTTGTAATTATTAAACAAACATTTGAACAAACCCAAAGTCTATTTTTCCCGCAGATTTTTCAGACAGCCAGACCTATTTAGGATTGATTAGGGGTGAATCGGGAGACTAGAATTTGGAAGCTAGAAGTCTGCTCGGTAAGGGTTCGTGGGATGAGGAGGAGGGGTAACTCGAAGTCCCCGGAACGCTTGAAGCTGTCCATTTGGAGGCCTCTGCTCTGGTGATCCATCCCAAGTCCAGCCTCTGCTTTGCCATTCTCCGGCCTCTGACCCCCTGCCTCAGGTACCTTTCCCCTGTGCTCCCTTCCCCTGCTGGTGGTCTTCCTACAACTTCCATTGTGGAGAACATCCCAGATTTTCTCCACTATACCCATGAGTAAACTCTCCCCCTCCCTCCTCTTCAGCTCTTTTTGGGTGTTGTCTCCCCAGTGGGAGAATATAAGCTCCTTGAGAGCAAGGATTGTCTTTTTTTTTTTTTTGCTTGTATTTGTATCCCCAGGGCTTATTAGCATACTGTCTGGAATGGGCACAGTAGGTGCTTAATAATACTTGTTGACTAGATTCCTCCCCGCCACATCAGAGCTGGTCCAGGAGAGCTATTCAGGGAGTGCTATAGACTTCTAGGGTCTCTTGGCTCAGTGGAGGTTGATGGGATTGTAGGCAGGAACAGGTCTTGGTCGAGTAGGTGTATCTCAAGGCCTCCTTACTGTCAGTCACTTCAGGAAGAGGTTCCAATAGAGCTACACAGTCTTAGAAGTTCTAAAAGAATATATAGTCTACCCTCCCTTACACCATCCCTAGGGGAACAGGAAACTCCAATCATTAGTAAGTAAATTCTCAGTAGAAACGTATCCTCTTTCTGTGCTACGATAGCAGCTACGATATCTGGTGGATAGAGTGTAAGCCTTGGAGTCAGAAAAACACAGGTTCAAATTCTGCTGTGACCTTAGACAAGTCCCTTTACTTTTCTTAGTCTCAATTTCTCATCTGTAGGATAGGGTGAATAATAGAATCTACCTCCCTCCAAATTGTTGTGAGGATCAAATGAAATAACATAAGTATAGTACTTGGCAAATCTTTTTTTTTTGTGAGGCAATCGGGGTTAAGTGGCTTGCCCAGGGTCACACAGCTAGTACGGATCAAGTGTCTGAGGCCGGTTTTGAACTCAGGTATCCTGACTCCAAGGCTGGAGCTCTATCCACTGCACCATCTAGCTGCCCTTGGCAAATCTTGAATTGCCATAAATGTTAACTACTATTTCAGAGGTCTAGACTGGGGGTGGTCTAGACTTGACCCCCCCCCCAGTCTAGTCCAACCCATTTCTGATAAAGAATCTCTTCTCTAACTTCAGGGACAATAAGCCATCCAGCCTTTGATAGAAAAATACTCTAGTGGGGAAGGAGGAGGAATACAATAAACTCACCTGTAGGCAGCTGATTCCATTTTCTAATAGCTCTAATTGGTAGGAAGTTTGTCCGAGTGTCAGTCCTTCCCTCCGAACCACTGTTCCTACTTCAGTGCAACAAGCAGTGAGTCCCAGGTAAGGGCAAAGCACTTTTCAGGTGCTAGGAATATTAACTCTCAAATCAAACATCCCCTGCCCTCCAGGAGCTTATATAATATTATAGGAATCAAAGGTGAGGAAAGCAAGGTAGAGATACGCGCATGGATAAGTATACAAAGTAATTTGAGAAGGGAGAGAAGACTAAGAATGCTAGGGTTGTACGTGTAAAAGCCAGGTTTCATGGAGAACAGAGCACCTGAGGTTAGACATGAATAAAGATAAGGTTTCTGAGAAGCAATGATAGGGAAGGAGAACATTCTGGCACGAGGGACATGGTCTGTGTGAAGGGACAGATAGGAAGTAGCACACCAAGTCTGGGGGAAAACAAGTAGTTTCATTTGGCTGGAACTGAGAATTCATGTTGAGGAGTCATATGAAATAAGGCTGGGAGGAGAAGTTGGAGCTGTATTGGGGGTGGGGGGGGCGTTTCAAATGCCAGAAGAGGGGCTTGGGGATTTTATGCTAGAAGTAATAGGGAGTCACTGAAAAAGTGGGCTCTGATGAATAAACTTTCTCCTTATATTTCTTTTATACATATATATTACAAATATTATTATATTATATATAATTTTATTTTTTCAATTAATACACAGTTTCTCTCCCTTCTGTCTCCTTCCCCAATTAAAAAAGAGAGAAAAGAGAGAGAAAGAAAGAAAAAGAAAGGAAAGAAGAAGGGAGGGAGGAAGGAAAGAAGGAAGGAAGGAAGACAAAATCCTTGTAACATAGTCACACAAAACAGATTCTCACATTGCCCTTGTCCAAAAATGTATGTCTCATACTACATCTTAAGTCAGTCACCTCTGTCAGGAGGTAAGTAGAATGCTTCTTCATTGGTCCTTTGGAATCAGTTGGCCATTGCATTAATCAGAGTTCTTAAGGCTTTCAAAGTTGTTTACTTTTACAGTGTTGTTATCATATAAATTGCTCTTCTGGTTCTCCTCACTTCCCTCTGAATCAGTCCATTCAAATCTTCCCTGGTTTCTCTAAAATAGTCCCTTTTGTCATTTCTTACAGCACGATGGTATTCCATTACGTTCATATACAGTAATTTGTTCAGTTATTCCCCAGCAGGAGGATGGGCATCCCTTTAGTTTGCAATTCTTTGCCACTACAAAAATGACTGATACATATTATAGATATAAATATACATACATACATATTAAAATATATTATGTACATGTTATATACACACACTATATACATATATACACATACACACATATATGGACAGAAGGATGGATGGATGGATGGATATTGATATGGATATAGATTTCTGCCCAGAACCAGTTTATCCTGCCACTTCCTAGCTTGGTCAGTAGGGGAATTAGTGTTTTTTAACTATGTATATTTCTTTAAAAGGGTTGTCTTTTTCTTTTCTTGAGGGGAGGGATGTGGAAAGAGAAAAATAATTTTTGTTCATTAAAAATAATTTTTTTTGTTTTTGTTTTTTGTGGGTTTTTTTTAGGCAATTGGGATTAAGTGACTTGCCCAGGGTCACACAGCTAGTAAGTGTGTCAAGTGTTTGGTCTGAGGTCGGATTTGAACTCAGCTCCTCCTGACTTCAGGCCTGGTGCTCTATCCACTGTGCCAACTAGCTGCCCCTCATTAAAAATAATTTTTAAAAAATAAAAAAAGAATGTAAGCTCCTTGAGAGCACAGACTGTTTTCCTACTTGTATTTATGTCTCTAGTATGACATCTATTCAGAGGATAAACTATAAAGAGAAGGTCTAGAAGCAAAGAGGCCAATAAAGAGGGTCATTGTAATAGTTCCCGTAATGAGAGGTAATAGGAACCTGTGTAGGGTCTGTGTTGAGTGGAGAAAAGGGGATAGATATGAGACATGACAGAGACAGAATGAACTACCCTGGGTAACTGATTGGCTGTTGGAAGTGAAGATGTGAGAGCAAAGTGAAGAAGTGAGAGTCAAGAATAAAGAATGACTTCGAGGATGGGAACCTGGACAACTAGAAGGATTGCAATATCCTGAGGAGGAGCAGGGAATCATAGAAGAGAGATAGATTCAGAGGGAGAGTTAGCAATTTCTATTTTGGATAGGTTGAGCTTGAAGTCCTAATGAGACATCTGGGGAGATTATTCCAGCAGGCAGCTACTGACTTGGGACTGGAGTTGAGGAGAAAAATTAAGGCCAAGCGAATAGATATGGGAATCATATGCATATAAGAGAACAGAAGAAATGTGTGTATGGAAAGGGGACAGAGGGACAGACAGAGAGAGAGATCCTAGGCTGGAAGATCTTGGTGGAGGAGGAGCTAACAACTAGAGCTGTCCCAAAGTGGAATGGGCTGCCTTGGGTGGTCCTTTTCTTCAACCAGAGGCTAGATGACCACCTCTCAGGTACATTACAGCATGAATTCCCTCTCCAGTGTAAATTGCACTAGAATTGCCATTGAGGTCCCATCCAGCTCTCCAAATTTGTGATTCTTTGGTGTTTTGACATGTGGAGAAGGGGAAAAGAAGAAGTAGGATGGACTTAATTTTCTCATTATACCAGGAGGCCAATTCTGCCCTCAGACCAAACATGACAGTTCTCTACATAACAGTCCTTCAAATACTTTAGGACAGATATCATGTGCTCCTTCCTCCACTTCTGTTCTTCAGGCTATCTTCCATTCTCTCTCCTCACCCTGGACAGTTTCTCTTAACACAGCCTAAGGATACCATTAGTTTTCTGGCTTCCAAAAAGTCAGTTGGTTGGAGCCAGAAGGGACCTTCAAAATCATCTAGTCCAACACTCTTTTTGTATAAAAGAGGAAAATGAGGCTCGGCAAAGGTACCTGATCACTTACCCAAGGTCTCATGTCATCCACTTAATGACAGAACCTGGACTAATGAAATTACTCTGGGAGACCAATCTCTGAGGGACACCTAATCCATTGCCAACTGGGGAAATCTATGGAACCAGCAAATAAGATTAAACCTACTTCCTATTCAGCTTAGACCCCATGGTCAACCTTCCATTACAGTCCCAACAAAATCCTAGCACCGATCACCTTCTTGACCCTCTCTTACATCGTCCATGCCAATCCCTACCTCTAGGTAAAATCTCAAGTCTCCTAAACCTTTCCTCTGAACCAACATGCTTCGTATAGATTAGTAATTAAATTAAATTAAAAGGAATTTTTTTTATTAATTTGCATTTTAAGGGAAAAAAGGTAAATCCTAGCAAAAGAAGCCTTTATTAAAGATGTACAATAAGTAGAAGTTTTGAAGACATGTCCCAAGGTTAGCTTAGATCTGGTCCAGTCTTCTGCATATGGGGTTGGCCTTTCAGAGGTGTTAAACTGAGTTTTGCTTTATACATTCTCTCACGAGTAAGGAGGATTTTGGCCAAATGCAGATCACTCTTTTCAATGCTGCCTGAAAACTTCAAGTGGTAACAGGTAGCTCCTTTGAGCCTCCTGGTGGGAGCCTAATTAGAGACTCTTCAGGATTATACCCTGCACACATTCCAAGAGTTCATAGAAGTCTTGACAAGAGAATGAAGAGGGGCAGCTAGGTGGCACAGTGGATAGAGCACTGGCCCTGGAGTCAGAAGGAGCTGAGTTCAAATCTGGACTCAGACACATAACACTCACTAGTTGTGTGACTCTGGGCAAGTCACTTAACGCCGATCACCTCACCAAAAAAAAAAAAGAGAATGAAGAAATGAGCATTGACACAGATTCTGTGTCTGGATTCCAGTTTGCACACACATCTATACCTTCTGCTGTGCTTAGGATCCCCCTTACAAATGGTTTGTGTAACCGGCCCCCTGCCCCTAGGGGATCAACCCCTCAGTTCTCCATCATGCTTTATTTCCTTTGGGTCTTGAAGGTATCTACCCATTCATTCATTGATTCATTCACTTTTGAGCCATGTGGGCAAAATAGATTAAAAATGGTTAGGAGGGAGGTGCAACAGAGAGTAAATGAGGAAACAGTAAGAGAGCATCTGCTTGTGCTCAGTGAGTTCAGATCCTCAGACCCAGACAAACATCTTATGGTCTTGAAAAAGCTGGTGGATACAAGTGCTGGTCAGTGCCTTGAAAGAATGGTAGCGAACAAGGGAAGGGGAAGGAAACGAGCTTTTACTAAGCTTCCGTTCTGTGCCAGACACTGTGCTAAGTGATTCCCAAATATCTTGTTTGATCCTAACGACAACCCTGGAAGGTAGGTGCGGTTATCATCTCCATTTTACAATTGAGGAAACGGAGGCAAACAGAGGTTAAGTGACTTGTCCAGGGCCACACAGCTAGTAAGTGTCTGAGACTGGATTCCAACTCGAGTCTTCCTGATTCCAAGCCCAGTGCTTAATCCACTGTGCCACCTAACTGCCTCAGCAGAACAAGAAAGTGGCAATCTAACTTAGAGCTTAGCAAATTTCTCCATTCTTTTATTTTTTTGCAAGGCAGTTGGGGTTAAGTGACTTGCCTAGGGTCACACAGCTAGTAAGTGCCAAGTGTCTAGTCTGAGACTAGATTTGAACTTAGGTCCTCCTGATTCCAGGGCTGGTGCTCTATCCTAATTTCTCCTTTTTTTTTTTTCTTTTTTTTCTTTTTGGTGAGGCAATCAAGATTAAGTGACTTACCCAGGATCACACAGCTAGTAAGTTCCAAGTGTCTGAGGCTGGATTTGAACTCAGGTCCTCCTAACTCCAAGGCCAGTACTCTATCCACTGCGCCACCTAGCTGCCACAATTTCTCCATTCTTAAAATCATAAATCCTTCAAACCTTCATGCCATAATTCATAGCAAAGTTCTATATTGGATCATTAAAGAAACATTTGTGAGCAACTAAGGGAGATGTGGTCACTGTGTGCCTTCATGGACTCGTGAAGAATAAGTCATGCCAGATTAATATAATTTCCTTTTTTTGGACAGTTTTTTTTTTCAAAGAAACACTGGAGATGTATTTTGCCTGAATTTAAGCATTGTATTTGACTAAGTCTTTCATGAGACCAGTCATCCTTCATTCTTGGAATTTTGCCACCATGTCCCATTGTAGCTATTTCTCCATCCTCCTTATTAGATTGCAAGCTCCTTGAGGGCAGGGACTGTCTTTCTTTTTTGCTGGTATTTCTATTCCTACTGCTTAGTACAGTCTGGCGCATAATCAATGCTTAACAAATGCTTATTGAGTTGAGATCCTTGTGGCCAAGATGGGAAATGTGAACTAACCACAGCGTAGCTAGGTGGATTTGCAACTGACAACTCAAAGAGTATTGATTAATTATTCAATGTCAGTATGGAGGGAGGGCTCGTAGAAAGCACAGCTATTTTATTTGATATTTGCATCAACAACCTGAAGGATTGGTCAGCCTGTTATCCAATTTGAGAATGACATGAAGCCAAGAGGACGAGGATTAACACAGTGGAGAACAGAATCAAGACCCAGAAAGATCACTCCAGGATCATGGATTGAAAGATGAAAGGAACCTTAACATTTATCTAGTATAACCCCCTCATTTTACAGATGAAAAAAAAATGGATACCCAGAGAGACCACTCAAATTGGAAGGCAGGTCTTCTGACCCCAAATTCAGTATTCCATTGTACTACTGATGCAATATCCTTCAATACCTTGTAAAGAAAAAATCCCATTTCTTTCTTTTTCCCCCCATAAAAATCTCATCAAGTATTCCAAGTTCTGGTATTTCCTTTGGAATTTTATTCAAAATATTAAAATATTTTGGTGCCTTCCAGGGTCCTTGTAGATGAGAACAATGAGCTGGATCTGATAAGAGCCCACATTTATCTATTGATTTATGATCTATAAAGCACTTTGCATACATTATCTCCTTTAAGCCTTACAACAGCCCTGTGAGATAGGTAAGACAAATAATATTATTTCCATTTTCCAGATGTGAAAACTAAGACTTTCCTATTGTCACACAGTAGGTAATTAATTGGCAGAGCTGGACTTCAAACCCAGATCTTTCTGATTCCAAATCCAGCATATTCTTCTATGCAATGCTAACAAGATAAAATATGATGAGGATAAATACAAAATGGTATATAAAAAGGGCAGCATTAAGACTAGTGAGTGCTAAAAGGAGACAGATTTCACTAAATTATAAGGAAAAGCAGTCTAAGAATTAGAACTGTCTAAAAGTGGAATGGCATGCCTCAGGAGGTAGTGAGTTAGTCAATAAATATTAAGCACCTACTATGCACCAGCAACAGTGCTAAGTACTGAGATGGAACAAGGATCCCTGCTTCTACTGGAGGTTGTTCTAAATGACCTCAAGATTCCTTCCAATGCTGCAGTTAAGTGACTCTGAGTGATCTCTTGCTGGGGTATGGCTGATCCATGACCAGCTGAGGAAATTCTATTGCTACAGTCTTCAAAGTGTGGTGTTGGGACCCCTGGGAGCCTTCAAGATCTTTTCAGGGTGGGGAGATCCTTGAGGTAAAAACTATTTTTATAATAATACTAATATTTTCATTTCAAATAGAGTAAATATTGATAGATATGACCCACATAAATAGAAGTTCTTTGGGGAGGGTCTCAGTTTTTAAAAATCTAAAGGACTCCTGAGACTAAAAAATTTAAAAACTGATTATCTATGGAACCGGTAAATTAAATTGAACAAAGACATACACTAGCCTGTTTCTTGCCCAGCCTAGACCCCATGGTGAGCCATTTCACTTATGGTCTCAGCCTTCTTGACTTTCCCATATATCTTCCTCTCCATTCCCTAACCCCAGGTAAAATCCCACTGACTGTTCTCTCCTATTCCTGGCCTCTGAGCTTTGCTGGAGGAACTCTTATTACCGTGCCAATCAGTTCCACTACATATTTACACTGTGTAACCTGGGCTAAGCCCTCAATGCTATTTCTCAGTCCTCATATTCCTTCTCTAGCTGATGGCCTATTCCTTCTTCTCAGTAGCTGTTCCAGATCTTTTCTGTTCTCCTCAAGGCTCATTTGGTTACCTTCAACAAACCAATTCCATTGTAGGTCTCCTCATCGCTAAAATGAATTTAGTGAAATAGGAAAGCACTAGAATGGTATTCAGACAAACGTCTTCCATTTAACTCAGCCTGTATGTTTGTACAACTCACCTCACCCCCTCCTCTCATCTCATCCCCATTAGACTGTGAGCTCTAACCTCTCTCCTGAATGACCAACTGCCAAAATAATCTTCCTAAAGTGCAGATCGAACCATGTTACCCACTCCCCCACTCAGTACACTCTAGTGGGTTCCAGTTTCCTTGAAGATCAATACAAAATCCTCTCTTTGGCATTTAAAATCTTTCACAACCTGGCCTCTTCCTACCTTTTCGGTCTCCTTACCCTTTACCCCTCCCCCCTCTCCCCTTCATATACTCTAGGTTCCAGTTACACTGAAGTATTTATTGTTCCTCACACATAACACTCCATCTCCCAAATTCCAATGTCTTTCCATTAATCATCCTCCATGCCCAGAATACTATCCTATAGGATCAAGAAGAATGAAGAGTTAAAAATGACTCTTGAGGCTTTGAACCTGGGTAACTAGAAGGATGGTGGTCCTCTCTACAGAAACAGGGAAGTTAGGAAAAAGGGTGTGAGGAAAGATGAGTTCTGCTCTGGATATGTAACCCTTTGAACGTGTTAAGTTGGAGATACCTACGAACAGAAATGCAGACTATAAATGGCTATTTGAGTACATGTGTCATGTTACTAGTCAACAAGCATTTATATATTTATATTCCAGGGACTATGGTAGGTAGATGCTGTGTTGCAAAGATGAATTAAAACAGTCCTTGACCTCAAAGAGCTAGAGAAGTACAAATGAAAGTCTGATATATGACCTTATACCCTGAAATTGGCAAAAATGACCCCCAATGGGAACAGTCGGTGTTGGAGGAGCTGTGGGAAGACAGGCACAGTAATGTGAATCTGTGGATTGGTCCAACCATTTTGAATGCCAATTTGGAATGATTATACAAAATCAAGTGACTCAACAGTTCATACTCTTTGATCCCAGGAGGTCAAAGACAGAAACAAATACCCAACATATGGCAAAATATTAGTAGCATCGTTCTTTGTGGTAGCAAAAAGAAAAGAAAGAAAACAGAGGTACCCATAAGTTGCAGAATGGATGAAAAAATGTGGTATTATAGATGTAGTCAAATTAAGAATTCAGAGAAACATGGAGATATTTGTATAAATGGATGCAGAGTAAACTTGAACAGAACCCCCCCCCCAAAAAAACCAATCCACAGTGATTACAACTGTGTAGATGAAAATGTCACTAAAAGGAAGGCATTGTAAATTCAACATGTCCAAAACAGAGCTCATCTTTCCTCCTAAGCCCACCCCTCTCCTAAACTTCCCTCTGATGCTCACTCCTCTCAGTCACTCATGTTATCAACTGCAGCTTCTCCCATATCCCATCAGTTGCCAAATCTTGTTATTTCTTTCTCTACATTTATCATATTTGTCTCCTCCTCTCCACTCGAACAGTGAATCATCCTAGGTCAGGGACTCATCAGTAGCTTTCTAAGTGATTTCTCTGCCCCAAGTCTCTGTCCTCTTCAATTTATCCAGCATCCAGCCATCAGGGTAGTTTTCCTAAAGCATAGATCTCCCCATGTCAATCCCCCTACTCAGTAAACTCCAGTAATTCCCTATGTATCCCTTCTAGGATCAAATACAGTCTTTTGTTTTTCATTTAGGTCCTCTACATGACCTTGCCCCCTCCTGTCTTTTCAGTCTTCTTGCACAGTCCCTCCTTCTATGCACTCTATAATCCAGCCTAAGTACTAACCTACTTACTGGTCCTTATACATAATATCCCATCTCTTGTCTGCATGCCTTTGTGATGATTACTCCCTACTCCTAGAACTGTCTCTATTTACCTCCACCTCTCGGAAGCCCTGACTTCCTTCAAGATTCATCTCAAATGCAACCTTCTACGAGATGTCTTTTTTAGTCCCTCCAACTGCTCATGGCTTTCCCTCTCAGGTTACTTTCCACGTATTCCATGTGTGTCTTATAAGTCTCCCCAACCAGAATATAAGCTCTTCGAGCATTGGGACTGTTTTTGCTTTATCTTTGTATCTTTGCACATTTAGCCCGATGCCTGGCATATTGTATATGATTAATAAATGTTTATTGATTGATTGGAAAAAAACAAGAGTTCAGAAAAAAAAGATAATTAAGCATGCTTCCTCATGACAGAGAAGTAGAGGACTATCGTGACAGAACATTGTATACATTGTCACATGCAGTTCCTGTATCTGTATCTACTACAGTGTTTTTACTTAATTGTTGAATTGGGATTGGAAGGGAGATATTTTCAGAAATGACTGTGAGATAGGTGGGTAGGTAGGTGGATACCTAGATAGATGGTTGGATGGATAAGTAGATGGATGGATAGATAGATGGATAGATGGGTGGATGGATGAATATTCTTTGAAGAATTAATAAAATTCATTTTAAAAGACACTTGCTTAGTGGTGTACAATTGTTGTCCCTGTTGGCAGGGAGGCTGAGGCTAGTGGATTATTTGGACTTGGGGGTTCTGAGCTGCAGTGGGGCTAAAGCCAATAAAGTATCCCTATTAAGAACAGGACCAGTATGGTGAGCCCCAGGAGCAGAGAGCTACCAGGCTACCTAAAGAGGGGAAAGCAGTCCGAGTTAGAAAAGTAGAGCAGGCCCAAGTTTCTGTACTTATCAGTATTGAGATCAGGCCCACGTGTGGCCACTGTACTTCTAGCTTGGGAGAGATAGGAAGTCCCAGTCTCCAAAAAAAAATTTTTTTTAAAGAAACCACTTAGTATTTTGATTATTGTTTATTGCTTAAAATGAGCGATTTGCTTTAATTAATTAATGGCTTAAAATAAGCAAATAAAAAAGAGAAAAGAATAAAGAGAGGGATGCTGAAGGAACTCACATCTGAAGCCATCGGCCATTGGAGGTATATTCCAGGGCTAGAGAGAATAAAAAAAGGTTTGCAACAGTTGACTGTGGAGAATGCTGTGGGGAGTTGATAATACAGAAGAGAGACGCTGAACAGCATTGAGGGCCCAGCTCCTCTTCCTGGCTCCTAACTTGATGTTCCCCTAGTTTATCCATGTTCCCCAACCCCCTCCCTCACAGCTTCTACCATCACCTTGAAAAAAATCTCCAGACCCACATTTCCAACTTCGAGTTGGACAGCTCCATGCGGATTCCTCACCAAAAAACACTACATTGGGTAGAGAATGTCTCCCCCCGCCCCACACTCCCAAATCTACATCTCCTATTGCAACACCTTTGATCCTTCCTGTGATCCAAACCTCATTTTCATCGCTGACTCCTTCCTCTCCCATCATCAAATCTTGTTGTTTCAGCCTCCACAGAGGCTGTCTGATGTTTCCCATCCTTTCTGTTCCCATGGCTCCCAGTTTAGTGAAGCCCCTCGTTATGCATTTGTACAATGTTTAGGAGATGATAATACTGTAATCAACAACAATGGAGAGGCAGAAGAGAATTGTGGGAACCAGTTACATTTGGAATCAGAAGACTTGGATTATAGACCTGGCTCTGCCACTCACAAGCTGTATGAATTTGAGCAGGTCTTTCTGAGCCTCAGTTTCCTCATCTGTAAAATGAGGAGCCTGGATTAGGTAATCAGTCTCCAAGGTTCCTTCCAGATCTAAATTTTAAGATCTTTCCTCCTAGAGGTCCTAGAAGCTGGACTGGTGGGCAGGCAGGCAGTGTCTTCAGGCAGCCTGTTCAACACCAAGGGAGTATGTTTACCCTGTTTGTCCCAATAGGAGGATGGACTTGAAAGAATTTTCTGTTTGTGGGGTGTTTTAGATGCAGGGTTGGAGCAACAGAGGCATCTAGGATCACTGGATTAAGAGCTGGAAGGGACCTTAGAGATCATATCGTCCAGCGCTTTCCTTTTACAGACAGAGAAACTGAGACCCAGAGAAGCTATGACTTCCTACACAGACAGTAACCAGCTGAATTGGGATTCAAACCCAGATCTTCTAGCTCCAAATCCACTGCAGACCATACCGCCCTTGCTGGTCCAGCTGACTTAGCGCTCCTTCTTGGCCCAAAGCCAATGGAAGGATTAGAAGATCTCTGGACACCCACAGGCGTCTCCAGACGGGACTGGCCCTGGGGTCTTGGACTCCAGCCGCCCAGTTCCACACCCCACGACGATACATCCCTCTTTCCGTGTGCAATCCCTGGCATCTGCCACTAGGGGGCCGTGCCCCTCTCTCCTGCTCCCAGCTTTTCTTCCCTTCCGCTTACCCACAGCTGTTTCCCGCAGGAGATTGACAGCTGGGCTCCCAGGTTGCCATGGGGATAGGCAAATGAGGGCGGACGGGCTGGGGTTCCGATTGGCCTGGGGGCTGTTACCCCCGCCCGGGGAGGCGGGCTCGGGCACTGCGCTGTATAAAAGGGCTGAGTGCTGTCTTCAGCGTTTCAATCTTGTTGAGGAGGGGGTGGGGGGGGACGCTGGGGCGGGCCGGGACGGGCCGCGCCGCGCCGCTTAGGAAACCGTGGGAAGAGGGGAAGAGGAGGAGGTGGGAGCAGCGGCGGCAGCAGCAATTGCTGCGAGAGCAAAAAACAGCGATCGCAACCGACCGAGGACAGAAAGGCGGTGGGGCCGCGGGAGGGCACTCGCTCCGGGAGCCCCGTGCGTGCCGGGCCCGGGTGACTTTCTCAGCGAAGGCGCACGGGAAGCAGGCGCCGACCAGGACCTCCAAAGAGTTTCCTGGCGGAGGCGAGGCAGTGGGGGCCTCCCAGCACTTCAGTGAGTTCTCTCCGCCAAACTTTTCTGCCTTCCCCCTCCAAAGCCGGCGTACACCCCTCCTCCCTTGCGGGAAGGTGTTCTGCTCTGCTCCCCTCTCTCGCCACCGCCGCCGCCCCAACCTCAGCTGCCCACCGCAGGCAGGACCAGGACTTATACGCTTCGCGCCCCCTCGGGGGAAGCCTGCAGGAGGTGGGGGCGTGCCCAGACCCCCGATTTAACTAGTGTAGTGAGTGGGGGGGGAGAGGCCCGGCGGCCCCCCCCATCATCCCCGCCCCCAGTTCTCGCCCGTGACCCCACCCTGCCCGCCCCGTCGGGGGTGACATCGTCCTCCCCGCTGCCCTTGAGCTGTCAGGGCGCGGGGGGCGGGCCGGGGCAGGGCCTTCCTGAGATGGCCTCGGAGCTGGCGATGGGCGGCGAGCTGCCCAGCAGTCCCCTGGCCATCGAATACGTGAACGACTTCGACCTGATGAAGTTCGAAGTGAAGAAGGAGCCCCCCGAAGCTGAGCGCTTCTGCCACCGCCTTCCCCCAGGCTCACTCTCCTCCACGCCACTCAGCACCCCCTGCTCCTCGGTCCCTTCTTCGCCCAGCTTCTGTGCCCCAAGCCCAGGCACCGGCGGAGGCGGCGGCGGAGGAGGAGGAGGAGGCGGCGGAGGAGGAGCGCCCACAGGGGGGCCCCCCGGGCCGCCGAGCGGGGGCCCCACAACTGTCGGGGCTGTGGCTGGCAAGCCCCAGTTGGAGGACCTGTACTGGATGAGCGGCTACCAGCACCACCTCAACCCCGAGGCGCTCAACCTGACCCCGGAGGACGCAGTGGAGGCGCTCATCGGCAGCGGCCACCACGGCGGCCACCACTCGGCCTCGGCCTACGAGACCTTCCGGGCTCAGGGTTTTCCGGGCGGCGGCGGGGGTGCTGGGGAGGAGCTGGGGCCTGGCCACCACCACAGTGGCCACCACGCAGCTCACCACCATCACCATCACCCGGGCCACCACCATCACCATGGCGTGGGCCACAGTCACGGCCACCACGTGCGCCTGGAGGAGCGTTTCTCCGACGACCAGCTGGTGTCCATGTCTGTGCGCGAGCTGAACCGACAGCTGCGCGGCTTCAGCAAGGAGGAGGTGATCCGCCTGAAACAGAAGCGGCGGACCCTGAAGAACCGTGGCTACGCGCAGTCCTGCCGCTATAAGCGGGTGCAGCAGCGGCACATCTTGGAGAGCGAGAAGTGCCAGCTGCAGAGCCAGGTGGAGCAGCTGAAGCTGGAGGTGGGCCGGCTGGCCAAAGAGCGGGACCTGTACCGGGAGAAATACGAGAAGCTGGCGGGCCGAGGAGGTCCTGGGGCAGGGGCTGGAGCCGGGGGGCCCGGGGCAGCGGCCGGAGGAGCCGGCAGCGGCAACGCAGGCTTCCCCAGAGAGCCCTCCCCGCCCCAGGCCGCCCCCGGGGCAGCCAAAGGGGCAGCTGATTACTTCCTGTGAGCTTTGCCCCTCGCCGGGGCCGGGGCCGCGGCTGGGGCTCCGGGCAGGCTTCGGGGAGCTAGCGGAGGAGCGGCCAAAGCGGGGATTCTGCCCCTCTCCTCTCTTACCAGCGCTCCTGCTGCCTCTGCCTCTGCCGAGGCGTTGGAGGCTCTGCCCGAGAACCCGGCCCAAAGGCGCTGTGAACTTTGTAAATTTCCAGAAGCCCTGGAGGGAGGGGATTTCCTTGACGGGGAGAGTGTCTGCAGCCCCCGAACTCTGGGGGCAACTTCACACTCCGGAGTCTTAACTTGGGACTGGGCTGGGAGGGATCGGGGGTCATAGCGGAGCTAATGAGGGAAGAAGCGGCCCTGGGGAGGTCACCTCTCCACTAAACTTTTCTTAAGACTTTGTAAAGCAGTGGCCCCAGCGGCTCTCCAGGCGGCTCGGAACTGCTGTTCCCTTGTCACCTCCCACCCCGCCGGGCCTCCCTGCATGCGGGCCATGTATGGACTCGGGGGGCTCCTTGCTCGGGCCTGAGGCGCATTCCCTCTCCAGCACTTTGGCGCCTTTCGGGTTTTGCATCCTTTTAATTCTACCCCGATCTCCAGAACCCAACTCTGCACACAGAAAAGTCTTAAAGGGCCGAGTCAGGGCACAAGTTCTGTAGGCCTGAGCGGCCCCAGGCCCCTAACCCCGGGCGGTCACTTCAGTCTCCAACTCCAGGGCCCGCGGGCATCCGGCCTAGCCGCCCTAGTAGAGTGCCGCCCCTCCCCGCCCTTTCCCCTGGCCCGGTCCAGGACTCCCTCCAGGCTCAGAGCTGGAAGTGTGGGTGAAAGGGGACTTTGCTTGCTCGGACTCTGTTCCCTCCGGTCCCTTCGGCTAAGATGGTGCTGACCACGGGAATAATGTTTGTTATTATTGCTACTACTATCATTAGTAATTATTATTAATCTTATTGCTATGAGGATGGAGAACGGTTATTTTAAACAGGAAACTTGAGCCAGATTTAACTTATTTAAAGGAGGCCACTTGTACATATGTAGAATTTAGGTTTGGAGGGCTCAGCTCTCGTCCTTTGCGCTCTCTCTCTCTGTCTCTCTCTCTCTGTCTCTCTCTCTCTCCCCGCCCCTGTCTGTCTCAGTCTCTGCTTTTCACTCCATCTCTGTCTCCTTCTCCGCCTGTCTCTTTTCTTTCTTCTATTTGTTCCTTCTCTGTTCCTTCGTCTCTTTTCCCTCTTAATTCAATTCAATTTCACTCCCCCTCCCTCTCTCTCCTTTTCTATTTTGCTTGATGATTTTAAAAACAAAAACTGGAGGTAAAAAATTCCCCCCCACCCCCAAGCTCTGAGTCTTAACCCCAAAGTTTCTGTCCCAGCATGTGCGAGACCACTGAGTGAGCAGCTGCCTGCCGTCTGCCCCCGAACCGCGGGACGCCTGCTGGCCCTCCCTCTCAGCCGCCCGTCGTAGGGCGGCTACCCTGCCAGCCGGTCCCCAACGCGGGTCCCAGAGCTGCCGGCTGCCCTCCCACTGCTATTGGCGTTTTTTGTTTTGTTTTGTTTTATTTTTTTAAAGATTTAAACCAAGAGAAAGTATCTATGCTGTTTAATCATACTACTACTATTACTGCTACTCTGGGGGGTGGGGTGGGTCGAGGGTGGGGGGCAAAGGAAGCCCGTGCAGGTGGAATGGAGACAAACTCCAGCTGGCGGCCTGCGGCGGTGGCCGGAGCAGGCGGACTTGGGCCGCGGGCTGTCATTTCTCTATGCACCAGATTGTATTTATTATTCCCTGGGGAAACGAATCCTTTTTTGCCCTGGAAGAGGAGTGAAAGGACAGGACGCACAGGGTTTCTAGCAAACCCAGAATTGACAAGCCGAGAAGGAAATGAGGCCCAGGCCGCGAGGATTTTTTTTTTGTACCTTTTAATTTAAACTGCTTTGTGTTTCGTTTGTGTTTTTGTTTATTTTTATTTTTTGTTGTTATTGTTTTGAAAGCCTGATGGCCTTTGGAGGTTGAGGTGGGCCTCGAGGCCGAGTGCAAAAGGAGGTGCGCCCAGCCTGGAGAGCCTGGCCCACGATATCCCCGCGATCCCTGTGGCCTCCAGGTCTGGCCGGGCCCCTGGCCCTTTCTTTTGTCCTTTAGTTGGAGTCCCTAGGCATGGCCCAGCTTCTAGGGCCCGGGGAGTGGCCCCTCCTCCCCAAGCGTGGGGCTGACTTTTTCCTTTCCTTTCCTTTATTTTATTTTTTCCATTTGCTACGAAAACTGAGGAAAGAGAAAAACGAATAAACCTGTTGAGATGGAAGCGCCGCTGTCGCCTCCGCTGCTCTGTTTGAGGGGGGCTGAGTCTGAGTCGTGTTTCTCTCTGGGGTTAGCTTGGGGAGAGGGTGTGGAGGATGGTCAGAGGAAGGGAAATGGGGAGTCTCGGAGGCCCAGAAGGGACCAAGGCTACTGGGAGAAAAGCCCTGCGAGAAAGGGTTGCGGTCGTGGCCAGGGCAAGAGGCACTCGGGGCGGGGCAGGGCAAGGGTTGGGGCTGAAACTGACCAGGCCTTGGAGAGAAAAGAGCTATTTGGGCTGCCCTGCCCACGCCCGGCCAGGTCAGCTGCCCTTTGGTCGCTTTGGATTGATGGTCGTTGGGAGTTTGCTAGGGGGAAGGAGGGTGTGTTTTTGTTTGTTTTTGTTTTTCCTAATCTCAAAACGAAGCCTCAAAATCAAACAGGAATTAGACGGGAAAGTATCGAGGTTAGGGTTGGTAATTGGAATCCGTCTATCTCCCGCTTCTTCCGATGGAACTGTAGCTTGTGTGGGAAACGCCTTCCCTGCGGAAAGTGTCCAAGTGCGGTCCGGGTTTCCCCGAGGCCCAGGTGGGGACACTGAGAATCCCTGACCCGGATGGGGCAAGGTGACGGAAGGAGGGAATGTTGAGCCCCAGGGACACTAGGCTGTGAGAGGACAGAGTCGGAAGTGTCATTCCCGGACTAGTTAAAACTGGCCCCTTTATGTAAAGTGATGGGAATCTATGGTGGAGCGTGTTTTATCCTCCTTACCCGAACGTGTGTGTGTGTGTGTGTGTGTGGTATGTGTACTGTTTCTGTATTGAGGATTTGTGGCTGTAGCATTTGGAACCCTAGAGAGCTCCCAGCCCCGACGGTCCGAATGATGGTCATTTCCAGGGACCTCGGAGCATGTGTGAGCACGGCTTCCTCAGCTTGGTCCTCCGATCCTATCCAATCTTTAACAGAGGAAAGCCAACATTTCTACACTTTGCAGGCCTGCGTCGGTGGCTTCCTTTGCACTCTGAGTTGTGACTTTGGGCTGTGTGGGGTTTGTGTGTGTGTGTGTGTGTTGTTTTGTTTTTGTATTTTTTAAATCAGAGAGACCCAAAGAAAAAAAGGCCCTTCCCTTCTGCTCCCTGTTCTCCTCTGCCTACTCCCTAATTCATCTGGCTACTCCGTGCTCATCCCAGCTCCCTTACATGTAGTAGGTACTTAGTAGGGTTTTGGTCAACTAATTTAAAGATGCTGCAGCATTCTTGATTTTCTTCGTCCTTAGGCGTGGGTGATGGGGGTACAAATCCTAAACATAAATGCCTGGGTGGTTATCATCAGCTGCAGCCCAGAGGGAGGACTCTGAGACTTGATCAGGAAGTGTTGCTACCTCCCTGCGGCAGTAAGAGACAGAAGGGACCAAAGGGGAATTTGCCAGAGCTGGGGGGCGGGGTGGGGAGGGGGATGGAAAGTAGACTTTGGGATCGGGTGCAATATTGAGAAAGAAACAAAACCGAGAGACAGGGAAGGCTGGGAGTGTGGGTAGGGAAGGGTATTCCTTCCCCAGAATCAAAATCTTTTCTGCTGTCGAATGAGCAGTTCGAAGACACCAGTTTTGACGCAAGAGCTAGTAGTGAAGCAGCCCAGAGGGCCTCCATTTGTGTGATTCCTTAGTCTCGGCCATTGCGGGCGAGAAGCTTGCTTCTCCCCCAACCACTCCAGCAGCCCGGAGCCCAGAACTAGGAGCAGGAAATATCAGACACCGTGATTTCTGCTGGCACAGCTGCTCTGGAGCTGGAGTCGAAGGCAGCATTTCTTTCTGCAGAAAAATTGGAGGGATCAGCCTTGGCTAGGTGCAGGGAGTGGGAGGCTGTGGCTAGGTGAGCTACTCCTCTTATCTTGTTTCCTTGAAGGAAAGAAAAAAGACCTGGTGTGGTGGCTGCTACCCTGACTCTGGAAGTATTTATTTTCTTTTCAGTGGAAGGTCCATGGCTGACATACAGTCCCTTTTCCTGCTTGTTCACTGACCTGAGCTGCAGTGGGATGTGGTTCAAATCTTATTCCTCCAGATCATTTTATCATCTGGTTCCAGTTTTTCCCCTTCAGAGAGGAAGAAAGGCATTGTCACATTTGTGTAGGACTTTTAAGGTTTATTGAGACCAGTGAGACTTTGAGCCTCAGTTTCCTCATCTGTAAAAGGTGGATAATATCTGTAGCAAACCTTCAAGTTGTTTTTCAGCTATTATTATTTATTAACATCTACATTTTATGGATGAGGAAACTGAATCTTTGAGAGGTTAAGCATTTTGCACGTTATTACACAGAAACTTGTTTGGGAACGAAGGAAGACCTCAGATGGAACTGGATCTGGAGGTGTGTCCTTTCTTGCCTGGGGGCATTGCCTTTTCCTGAGGGAGGTGTATAAATCTTAGAGTCCTCGGGTTTGGGAATCTTATCTTTCCAGAGTCTCCAGACTCTTTTCTCATCATATGGAAAGTGGAATGGATACCTCTCCTAGCACTTTGGTCCATGGAAGGGGAAGGAGGGTTTCATTATTGTGCTCTGCAGCCAGTTGAAACCTGAAATGGTAGGGGTAATGGAGGGATGACTTTCTGCCATCTGAAGAAGGATGCCATTTGAAGTAGGGAATCTGGATCTAGTTGTCTCTGACCCCGTTTTCTCCCTCAGCCCCTTTACCCAGTGAGAAGCCCAGATAACCTGAAATCTGATCCCAGGTCATTGACTTTGGAATGAACCTGATGATGAGGGCAAAGGAAAATGATAAATCAGAATAGGAAAGAAAGCTGGCTCTTCCCTTTTTGCCCTGAATGACAGCTCTAGGGAGAGGAAATTCCCCATTTCTATGCTTTTTTTTAAAGCTTTCCAGGTGCCAGCCCTATGAGGAAAATACTCATGAAGATGCAGGCCCTAAGAGCCCATAGTCAGGGTCATTGACAAGTATCAAAGCCAGGATCTGAATTCAGGTCTCCTGAGTCCAAAACCAGCAGAAGCTCTAAACTTGGGACAAAGAGGAAATCACCATCTGGTGACCCATGTCATGTGGTGGAAAGAGCACAGGTTTGGAGCCAAGAGCCCTGGCTTCCTTCCCTTCCACTTGGATGACCTTGGGCAGGATGTCTCACCTCTGGGCGTCAACGCCTTCATCTGCAAAATGAAGATCCGCCAAACAAGAGAATGGCCATAAAGCACTTTGGAAACCTCAAAACACTACATAAAAGGCCACTTCTTATGACTTTAGGATGACAAGGACCCTTCGTAACTTCGTGGTCTTAGCTGCCCTCAGCTCAGAGAGATTAAATGACTTACTTTGTCGATGATCAGATATCTTGGAAGTATAAGAGGCAGGCTCTAAGCTCAGGCCTTCTTTGTCCAGTTCTCTAGCCTTGATGCCTCAATACAAATGAATATTAGTGATATTTATTCATAATTACTAACAAATGGATAATAATAAATAAGGGCATTAGGCTAGATGGGCTCTCCGTCTCCTTCTGGCTCTCAATCCAATGGCACCTCCCAGCAGGAACTGTCTGTCCCCAGATACTCTCACCCCAAATGATATCTCCAACTCTACTTCTTTATAGATAGTAATACTAACAGCTGGTATTTATACAGTGGTTTATCGATTACATTACATTTGGTCCTCCTAGCAGCCCTGTGAGTTAAGGAGAATGGGTATTATTTTCCCCATGGTATAGAGATCCAAACCTGCTTCTCTTGGAGTATAAATTCAAAACTCCTTCTACTTCATTGCTCTCCACTGCAGAGTTGACAGTCCGGGTTCTCAGAACTTAGAGATGGAATGGACGTTAAAGAATATAGTCCAAACTCCTTATTTTACAGATGAGTAAACTGAGCTTCCTACCTCCTGCCCTACTCCCAGCTGAAGGCAAGTCAGCTTAGATCTAAGGACAAGCTGTAGGATGGCACCTTGCTGATTTCTCTGATCATCTACACATGGCCTGAAGCCCCTGGTCCTTGGTTAGCTTCTCAGGAGCACTTAGCAGCTCATTCTGGCCATGAGCTAAGGCTTCCAGGCTCAATGTTTCCTCTGTTCTGGGGTGACCCCTCAGCTTACTATCTTCCTTCCTACTGTGTCCACTTTCCCTTAGAGGTTCTGAGCTTGAGCATAGCCAGCCTGGAAAGTTCTGAGAGCCTTAGGGGGTGTGTGTGTGTGTGTGTGTGTGTGTGTGTGTGTGTGTGTGGTGGATAAGATGGGACTAATCAGAGCCAGACTGGGTGTTTCTGTGTGTGAGTGGCCAGCTGGGATCCTAGGTTCCCAAAGTACCATCCCAAAGGAAGCCCCCTGGTGGGGGTAGAGGGTACATTTTGAGAATCATTGGCACACTGGGAGGCTGGTTGTCTCTCCTACAGAAGGAAGAATGTGAGTCCAGTAGAGGCCACAGTGCAGAGAATCCCTGGTCTAGAGACCAAGCGATAGATAAATTACCCTCAGGACTCCAAATCTATCCATGATGGAGTGAGGGAGTGCTGAAAGGGGAGGAAAGATTTCCAGAAAAACTCCTGTACAACCTCAGAGCATAGGGTTTGGAGCTGGAAGGGTTCTCAGAGATAATATAGTCCATTCTTTCATTTTACAGATGGGAAAACTGAGTCCCAGGGAAGGGAAGGGACTTGTCCAAGGTCATACAGCTAGGAAATGGCAGAGCTGGGATTTAAAGCTTTGTTCTTTGACTCTTCCACTATAACTTCCCAGGAGCTGTGGAGAAGGTAGAAGCCCTGCCCTCATGTGGTTGGGGTATGTCACCAGATGTGTGTGTTTATGTCTCAGGGATTTTCTGTGGGCCTTTTTTTCTTCATGTCTTACTGATTTTTTAAAAATAAATATTACTTCCCAATGGCCAGCTCCACACAAAATAGAATCCTCCCTTGTAAACAAGTACAGTGAAATAAAATAAACCATCATATTAACTGTATCTGACCAGGCATGCCTCATTCCATACCTTTCTACCCAGAGGAAGAGGGAGGCATGTTCCGCGCTTGGTCCTCTGGAGCCCAGGTTGGTTATTGATCTGAATCTTGCATCAGTTCAAACATCTTCTCTAATTTCTTTGAGTAGCTCATATTTGCCATTTCTTATAGTGCATTAAAATTCCACCAAGATAATAGCTAACATTTATATAATGCTTACTACATGCCAGGTACCATGCAAAGCACATTGCAATGGTTACCTCATTTGATACAACAAACCTGGGAGGTAGGTGCTATTATCCCCATTTTATAGATAAGGAAATTAAGGCAAATGGAAGTCAAGTGACTTGCTCAGGGTCATGAAGCTAGTAAATGTCTGAAGTCAGATTTGAGCTCAGATCTTTCTCCAAGCCCAGAGCTCTATCCACTGCACAACCTAGCTACTCTATTACATTCATACACAATTTGTTTAGCTAATCATTGGACATCCAATCACTTGGTTTCCTTTTTTTTTTTTTTTTTGCAACCACAAAAAGGGCTGCTATAAATATTTTGGTATACATACACTGTTGCCTCTGTCTTTCACCCTTTCAGATGTGTGCCTAGTATTAGTACTACTATAATTCCAAATTATTTTCCAGAGCGGTTGTATGACTTCACAGTTCCATCACCAAGCATGTGTATGTTGTATGTGTTTTATTCAAATTTGATTTCACGTTTGAGGAATTCGATAGGGGATGTGTATGTGTGTTTGCATGCTTTTTCCTTTGGGAGCTATTTGAGTGGCTATCTGAGGGAAGCTATAGAGCAGGGTGGGAGTGTGTCTGTGCCTGAGGAGATGTAATGTTGGGATTCTGTGGGGTTTGTGTGGTATTTTTTGGCAGGATGTCTCTCTGTGGGATGTGTCTGTAGGATAAAGGATTAGGGCTAAAAGGGAAAATATTTGGAAGGCTGTATCTATGTGGGGATTATTTGGGATGGATTTCTCTCTATTGAGTCTAGGGCTGAGCTGTGCAATTTTGTGGTTCTAGAAAAGGGATAGGAACCCTAGAGTCCTTTTTCTCCTTCATTGTTTCCCAGTATGACAGGTATTGGGGGTGTGGGGATGAAAGTGTTGTTGCCTGCATTGGAACAGATTGAGTTGGTGAAATAGGAAGAAAACCCCCTCCCCCTCCCCCCATACACATACTCTGTCACTTCCTCCCCACAAGCGGGGGCCAGTGCACAGCTCACATATTACATGACTATATGGACGAGAAGGACTCTAAGCTGTTGTCCTCTTTCCAGTCTAAGGATTCAGTTGTTATGGGGAAGTGAGTGGGGTGTCTTCTGACTAAAAGTTCAAGTCTTGCCCAAGAGATGGAGCCCATTCCTAGGGACAGTAGACATCCAAGCATTCAGATGTGGAGTTTGCCTGGGATCCATTCCTCCTTCCCTTGCCTATCTCCCATGGAGCCTGAAAGGAAGCACCTTATTCTCCCATCCCCAATGCCCTTGTCATCCTCTTAGGTTTAAGCTGGCCCCTCGTCACTTAGCTCCACTCTGCATTCCTGGGTACTATCTCCCCAGTTTCTTCTACCCTATAGTACCTTGGCCCACTCACCCACCTACCTATCCCTGGGCTAGTTTTCCTCCTCTTTGCTTGGTTTGGGGTAGCCTGGCCCAAGCCTAAAACCTCTACTGGTTATCTCCTTGTGAGCACGAAGGCCTCTCTCCTCCACCACCCCCACCCCCACCTGAGCTCAGAGGTCATGCAGATGTGTAAGGACCTGAGAAGCAGCTCCCTCCCAAAATCCTTGGTCCTCACTTGCCTCCAGGACAGTTCTGGGGGTGAGTCCAATGTGGCCAAGGGTGACCATCAAGTCTCAAGCCCCAAGACAAGAGTTGACTGTGTAAATGTGTATAGGAGATTGTAGGAATACATTTTAGTTCCCCTTGCCCTGGGCAAATAACTATAAAATTCCATAGGGCAAACTCAAGCTTTATTCTGCATTCATTCAGTCAACAAGCATTTGTTAAACGCTAACTGTGGGCCAGGCACTGTGCTAAATGCTGGGAATACAAACACAAGCACAAAGACAGTCCCTGCCCTCAAGGAGCTTACAATCTAAGGGGAGAAGGTTAAACATAAAAGGAAGGGGGCAAGGAAGGTGCCCTGCTTGGCAGCGTGGTACAGAAAATCTGGAGTGCAGCCTGGAGAGGAATGAGGACATGGGTGGCTTTCTTAATGCAGGTTCTGGGAGGAGCCATCCAATCAGGAGAGGCTGAGGAGCCGGAGGATACTTCCACTGTGTGACTTCCACGATTGGAGTGATCTTTTGGGGGTCCTGGTTTTTGTCATTCAACATGTTAGCACTTCTTGCCACCTTCATTGCCATCTGCAAATTAGATAAACGTGTTATCTCTCGCTGCCTCCGGGTCATGGACAAAATGCTGAAGAGTGCAGAACCAAGGACAGATCCCTGGAGCCCTCCACTAGAGACTTCCCCTTTGTTAGACTGGGAGCTCCTCTCTTGCTTCTTCTACACCTCAGCATTTAGCACAGTGCCTGGCACACAGTAGGCACTTAATAAATGTTTACTGACTGACTTCCCAATCCATTAGTGACTTTTCTTTGGTTCTGGTCCTTGTACCACTCTACCCTACAGGCTTGTTGTGGGTAAAGCAATTTGTAAACCTTAAACCACTATAAGAGTGTGAACAGCTATTATTATTTTACTGGTTCCAAATCTGACCTGAGGTCTATCCCACCTCTCCCCACTTTGTTCCCAAGGATGGCACAAGAGATTTTGTCAGCGGCTCTGCCAAAATCTAGATTAGCTATGTCAACTGAATTCATTAAACATTTATTTATTTATTGGCTAGGTAATGGGGTTAAGTGACTTGCCCAGGGTCACACAACTAGTAAGTTTTGTGTGTCTGAGGCCGGATTTGAACTCAGGTCCTCCTGAGTTCAGGGCCGGTGCTATCCACTGCTCCACCTAGCTGCCCCTCAGTAAACATTTATTAAGGACCTACTATATGCATGGCCCAGTGCTAAAATGCTCAGGATTCAGACGGGAACATGAACTTACCCTGGCACTGGGGGTGTCTACGATATTCTCCTTGCCTCTCGCTCCCCTCCATACTCACGCTGTATAGGAGGCCTGTTATTCATCAAGCTGCCCCTGCTGGGCCCTTGGTGATCACCACTTCCTTTACTGAATGCTCACTCTATCCCACTAATGACACCTTATAGAAGGTGTTATGGAACTCCTGGTGCTCCCTGGCTGCTGATCTCCTTTCAGCTTCTCTGCCATCTGCTTGCCTTCATTTCCTGTTTCTACAGGGCTCCTCCCCACCCCACCCCACTCTGTCCTCTCTCTCCTTCCCTGATGATGGGGATGAGGGAGCTGAACCCTCCTCACTCCCAAAGGGGATCTCTAACTTCCTCATAGCTCCATCATCCAGTCAATGACCCCCATCTTCTGGGACACAGGGCCTGGGCAGTAGCCTGCCCTACTGTACTCTCTGGGCTCCGTCAGCAGCTCTTGTGCTGTCTGGCCCTGGGCATCCAGCCAGATCGGTTCCTGGAAGAGGGGTGGGGGTAGGGAGGGCAAGGCCCAGGTCAGACCCAGTCCCCTCTTACAGTCATTCCTATGGCCCTTCCTCATGCTCTATAAAGGCCTAGACTCCTCCAAAACACCCGCCGGGACACTAGAAGCAGCATCTTCCCCAGAAGTGACAGCTGTCCCACAGCCCTCCTGCTCCACAGCTCTGCCCCAACCTGCTTCAGAGCTAAAAGACCTTGGAGCAGGCCCTGGGGGCACATGATTGCCATCTCTCAGAGGGCAAGGAGTTAGGATTATTCTGCCTGACATCTTGGGGCTGAAGAAGGAGCAACGGGGAGAAATCTGGGGAGGCAAATTTCACTACAAGGAAGAACCTCCTAGCAATCAGAGCAGTCTTACAGGGAGGGGGCCGCCTGAAGGGAGGAGGGAATGGTAGTGAGCTCTCCAGTAATGGAAGGATTTCAGAACTGGAGGGAGCTTTGATATAATGGAGTGCTGAGAACGTAGGGCTAGGAGTCAGTCTCTTGGACATGTCACCTCTGCTCTCTGGGCCTCTGTTTCCCCACCTGTAAAATGTGAGGTTCAGATTCAATAGTTTCTAAGCTTCTTTCCAGCCCTGACATTCTAGTTATAACTCAACTTCTGCATTTTACAGATGAAGAAACTGAAACAAACTGAGGTTAATTACTTGCCCAGGGTTACATAGCCAGTATGTGTCTGAGGCCAGATTTGAACTCAGGCCTTCCTGACCCAGGGTCCAGGTCTCTATCTACTGTACACACAGAAACAGATGCACACATTTATACAGTGACAGAAACATACAGATACATGCACATGGTGACATGTGCACATGAGTGCATATCAAGATATATACATATATGCATGTATGACACAGACATCCTTACAAGACAGGTACTTCCATATCAAGGCTTGATGTCACTTTGTTTTTCAGTAATGTCCAACTCTTCATGAGTCCATTTGGGGTTTTCTCAGCAAAGATACTGGAGTAGTTTGCCATTTCCTTCTCCAACTCACTTTACAGATGAGGAAACAGGCAAACAGGGTTAAGGGACACGCAGCTAGGAAGTGTCTGAGGCCAGATTTGAACTCATGAAGATGACTCTTTCTGACTCAGGTCCAGCACTCTACCCACTGCCCCACCTAGCTGCCCAGTGTCACTCAGAGCTACTGAAAAGTAGAAGAGGCTGCCGGGGGACATTGTGGCTTTGCTCCATTAGGGAGGTTAAAAAAAAAAAGCCATGTGACCTGGGTGGCTTAGAGAGAATTTGACCTTGAGGGATAGGTCGGGACCCGGTGCCCCTCTAGTGTCCCATCCAACCCTAAGATTCTGTGATGCAGACGCATGAGATCGGACGAGGCATACACCTAGCCATATCCAGTCCTGGAAGCTGGGCACGAGTGAGTGTGCTTCTGGGCTGCTCAGACATTTCCAATCCTCAGTGACTGGCTTGGTCGGAGCAGCCACACTCGTTAGCAGCGTCAGGCCCCCAGAGCTGCTTCCAGCTTCCACTCTGGGGAGCAGTCTCTCTATGCAGCTGCCCCACAATCCCTGGAGCTGAGTTTTGGCTCAGCCACGGAATAACAGGAGGAGATTCTATTGCACCAGAAACCCCAGAGTAGATGGTTCTCAGGCACTCCCAGCTCTGACATTCTGTCTTGTAGGCAAGGTTCCTTCCAGATCTCCTGTTCTGCTCTGTTCTAAGGGCCCTCCCACTCCTGATGTTCTAGGATTTTGTGATTAAGCAGAGGAGAGGGAACCCCCTGATCCCTCAGGGCACCTCATCTCATCTGGTGGGTTATTGAGAAGCGTGTTTTTCCTATCTTCTGTCCCAGAGCATTTTCTTTTTAATTTCAGCCCCTTCTTGTCTGTCTCCAGCTCGATGTCTGTCTTAGATTGGGAAGTCCCAGAACAAGTAGCTTCCTCAGGCCCCTCGTTCAAGAGGGAGACATAGCCCCTGTGCTCAGGACCTCCTTGGTATAAGGGCGAGACAGAGCTCCTTCCATCTCCCAGAACTAATTCCTAGGCATTTTCCTATACCTCATCTCCATCCTTGTATCAAAGAGTTACCTGGCAGCTAGGTAATGCAGTAGAAAGGAAGACCTGAGTTTGAATTCTGCCTCAGACACTCCTTAGCTGTGCGTCCCAGGGCAAGTTGCTTAACCTCTCTGGGCCTAAGTTTCCCTATCTGTAAAATGAGAATAATAAAAGCAACTATCTCCCAGGATTGTTGTGAGAATCAAATGAATTAATATATGTAAAACACTTTCCAAATTCCAAAGAACGATATAAAAAAGAACTATTGTTAATAAATATTAATAATTAATTAGTCAATTAATAATTATTGATACATAATGATTTATTTCTAATGTATTTTTATATAATTATTAAATTTACTATTTTATTAACTGATTGTCAAGCAAACCATTTCCATATTGGTCATGTCCAAAAATGTATGTCTCATTCTGTATCTTAAGTCCATCATCTCTTTGATGATGGATTTCCATGTTGTCTGAGGCCAGGATGAAAAGGAGTAGGTAGCCAGAGTGGAGCAGCAGAGATTGAACTGAGAAATACAGAAAGCCTGCTAAGAAAAGGAGCAACAGTGCCCTCCAGGCAGGGCTGTTGTGTCCATAGGTATTTCCCCAGGGAGGAAGAAGCTAGCAGGGTCTGGCCTCCTGGGATCCTGGTTCTGGGGGCCGCCCCATTGACTCTAGGGTGGGCATTTAGGTGGTTCAGTGGGTAGAGTGCTGAGTTACAATCCTGCTTCAAATACTTATTAGCTTAGTCATGTCACTTAACTTCTCTCGAGCTCAGTTTCCTCATCTGCAAAATGAGGCAAGTGGATTTGATGGCCACTAAAAAACCTTCCGGTTCTAAACCTGTGAATCAGGTTTATCCATCCACTTAGCACTGTGTGGTGAAAATTACAATGACCTTAGAGTAGAATCCCTAGATTCAAACTCCAGCTGTTACCAGAACAGCCCATTTTTCCACGCTGGCATTCCCACATATTGCTGGATTTAAGGCGATGTATTTTGGAAATAAGTATACCTCATTCATGGCCAGAATCCCTATCCTAGTGTGAACTTGGGACCCTAAAGTCAATTCATGTCTGATTATTAACATAATTTTTAAAAACCTGGGCAATCTAGAGCATAGAATCAGCAAGAGCATTTAATTGGGAAGGACAAAGAAATAAAACAAACATTAGAAATTTTAGCCATCCCTCCCCAAATTGATGCGTTCCCACCTTCCTCATTCCCAGCCTTGTCCAAAGATTAAGCTCCGCTTTACCCAGGTTTCTGCCTGAAAACTGAGGAAAGCCATGCAAATTCTGGGCAGCTGTGAGCCTTCCCCCCTAGAGCTCCTGACCATTATACCACTCGCTTACCATTATGGCAGTCTTTGAGATTCCGTAGTCTCCCCTTCTCATGACAAACAGCCTGCTAGAAAGTCACTTCAGCCTTCCATCCTTAACACATTTCTTCACCCTCAACAGCTCAAGACTCTTTAGGCTCTGAGTTTCCTTATTCCTCATTCTCCCTCTCCCTTTTCCCCTCCACTTCACCCCTCCACAACCCCTTCCCCCCAATCCCTTGGGTTATCTCTACTTCCTTCCTCCCCCCCAGGATTTCCACCTCTTCCCCATGTTGAAATATTTCTTTTGCCCAAGTGCTTGTCTCTGGGAAATGAAATCCCAGTTGGATGGCCTTGTGTCTACTGTACAGCACACACTAGCAAGGGTAGGCTGAGTCCCTTGATGCACTTACTACCTGTATGACCTTGGAAAGGAATTTCCTCTCTCTGAGCCTCGATTTCCTCTCCTGTCAAATAAGGGAGTTGGATCAGAGAGGGAATTTTTATATGGTGGGCCACATTGGCATGTTGGTGAAGCCCACCACCAACCCCAGAAGAATATTTTTAAATGCATCAAATAAATACCCAGGATTACAAAGGAAATGAATTATATCGAAATAATAATTATTCAATTAAAAATATGTTTATGGATCTTAGGTTAAGAACTCCTGGTAGAGTATCTTAAAATTGACCACTATAATCCCTACAGCTTTTTCACACAAACTGTTCTACGGCCAAGTCTCACCCATTCTGTATTTGTCCAGTTGATTTTTAATAGGCAGCTAGCTTATGCAATGGATAAAAACCTTGAACCTGGAATTAAGAATACGTGAGTTCAAATCCAGCCTTGGACACTCCCTAACTGGGTAATCCTGAGCAAGTCACGCAATCAATGTCTGCTTCAGTTCCTTCATCTGTAAAATGATTATAATAATAGCCCCTACCTCCCAGGGTTGTTGTGAGGCTCAAATGAGATAACATATGCAAAGTGCTTTGTAGATCTTAAAGTACTGCATAAATGTATTATGTGTTATTATATAGTACTGTAGACATAAATTAAGTGACTTGCCCAAGGTAGGAAAATTGAATATAATCTTGTAGGGGGGAAATGGACCGTTAATAAAATTGTCTAAGCACTACCAATGAAAAAACGAGCTGAGTAGAAATTTTGAAGTACAATATAGAGCAAAGAGAAATACGAAAAGGAAAAAGCAAACGATCGATTAGAAAAAAAATTTTATACAGATGAAGTGTTTAGGTTCTAATGGGGAGGAGAGTGATAGAAGCATGCCCAGAAAATTGTAATGTCAGCAGGAATCACAGAGAGGTCAATTAAAATGGAGTGCCTTCGAGTGAGTTTTATTATGTTTCGATGAATAAAAGAAAAAAATAAAGGAAAGGGAGAGGGGAAAGGACACACTAAGGAAGGAAAGGGGAGGAATGGGGGAAACTTACCTTACATAATTGGGGGGCACAAGTAGAAGTCTACACAAACAAGGAAATTCATCTCAAGCATTCTATTCAGTTTGGGGTCCTTCATTTTAAGAAAAATATAAACAAGCTGGAGTACATCCAGAGGAGAACAACTGGGACAAGGAGGAGAGTAGAAGTCATAGCATTTAAGGATTAGTTGAAGAAACTCAGATGTTTAGCCCAGGGGAGGAGAAGGGTCAAGAAGGGGCAAAGATGATGGCTATCTTGTAATATTTGAAAGACTTTCACTTGGAAGAGGAGTTGGTCTTATTCTATTGGGACCAAAGAGCAGAACTAGGAACAATGAATGGAGTTCAACTTACTCCATCTCCCTGTGTGCTCAGCATACAGGGATGGACGGAGGGAGTTCAACTTAATTCAACATACAGGAAGACAGATTTTGGCACAACTTAAGGAAAAACTCCCCAATAATATGGGCTGTCCAAAAGTGAGGTGTGCTGGCTCATTGAATAGTAAACTCCCCATCACTGGAAGTCTTCATGCAGAAGTTGTACAGACACTTGTTTGGGATGATTTAGAGGTGATTCCTGTTCAATTATAGCCAGACTGGCTGACCTCTAAGCTTCTGTGGTCCCTCAGCTTGTGGGGTAGGAGAAAGACTGTGAGCCCACAAGCTGAAGAAGGAGCAGAATTTGGGGAGGGCAGGAAGGTGATGAGTATCCTCTGATCAGTGCTGCTTAGAATCATTGGGCAGAACTCTTAGAGACCATCAAATATAATCCCCATTGAGCCTCTTTTTAGAGACAAAGAACGCTGAGATCGGAGAGGGGCAGGGATTCACCCAAAGTCACACCACAGTGAGCTACTGGCATTCTCTGGGATTAGGAAGTGAGCCCCAAGATAGGGAGGCAGGGTCGGGCTTTCTGGAAGGAGGATCTATGACAGATGGCATACCCAGGCAGCTTCCAAGAAGTCTGGTCTGGCCATCCCCGCTGAGGCCCAGAGCTGATTTCTCGGGACTGTCTCAGGCTCAGCTGGTGGGGGAAGGGCCGGGGGCAGCGTGTGGGCCTGACAACTCCAGAGGCCCCGCTGTCTCAAAGATGTCTCCATTAAGGGGACAATAGGAGAATAAGCACTTTTCCTTCTTCATTTCCCACTGTCGGCTAATATCATATTGATGATAATTTCCCTTTAATGGCCCATTTGCTGTAATTATGATGCAGAGATTGAGTAATTGTATCTGACTTCCAGCACTGCCTTGACCACAAACCTCTAACCTCAACAAAACCAGATTCCTTTGGTGCCCCCAGGCATAATCCTCATTTTTTTCTAGGCAGCCCCCCATAGGACCACCCCATCCCCTACTCCCACCCCCTGCTCTGTACCCCTTCCTCTGCCTCTCAGACACCCAGCCTGCTTTTATCATGGCCTGTGGATAAAGCTTGAGAATCACCAAGTCACCAAATCTTAGAATCATTGAAGTCAATGAATTCATCAAATATTTATTAAGTGCCTACTGTGTGCCAGGCACCAGTTTAGATGATGAATATCCAAAAAAAAAAAATGAATTGCCCTCAAGGAGCTTACATTCTATCGGGGAGAACACTGGAAGCTGAATCTCAGGAATGTAACCTTGGAATGTTAGAATATTGGAGTTGGAATCTTAGAAACACAGCATATTGGAATTACAACATTTGAGATCGATAAGATCTTAGATTCGCAGAAGATTTAAGAGGGCCTAGAGTCTAACTAACACCTCCTACCTTAAGCATTAATACTCTCTATAGCCTCTGCTTGAACACTTTGATGTCAGGGACCTCCCTCTGTCTCAAGGCCATTGTGGGCTAGAGCTGACTTCCTCCTTATGGAGGTCTGGTCTCCCCCTTGCACCTCCCCTTCAACACTATGCTGATGTACCTACTAGGACTCCCTATTGTGGTTGCAGCTAAGATTTTGGTCCTAGCATTCAAAACCTTCAACATTCTTGTGCCAACTTAATCTCCTTTAATCAAAGTGACCTGTTCATTCCTATTTCTTTCTCTCTTTCTTTGTTCCATGTCCTCTCCCCTCTTTCAAATCCAGCCCAAAGCTCACCCTCTGCAAGAAATCTTCCCTATAGGGTGGCTAGGTGGTGCAGTGGATAGAGCACTGACCCTGGAGTCAGGAGGACCTGAGTTCAAATCCGGCCTCAGACACTTAACATTTCCTAGCTGTGTGACCCTGGGCAAGTCACTTAACCCCGAATGCCTCACAAAAAAAGTCTTCCCTGGTTAATTCCACTGCACATGGATGATCCATTTACTCTTTTGCTGGGCCCAAGGGGTCTGTCTCTCCACATGAGATGGATCTTTGTGTCATTCATTCCTGACAGAATAATAGCTAACATTTCTATAGTGCTTTAAGATTTGCAAAGGGCTTTACATATTACCATATCATTTGATTTTCACAGCAACCTTGGGAATTAGGTGCTATTATTATCCATATCTTAAAAATTAAGAACCTAAGGCTGAAGGGATTGGCTTAAGTGACTTGCCCAGAATCACATAGTAAGCATCTGAGGCAGGATTTGAACTCAGATCTTCCATACTCCAAGTTTAGCACTCTATAGACTGTAGTATCCAGTTGTCAGGGCTGGGTATCAATCTCAGAATTATGAGGTGAATTATTAGGGGCTGTGCTTCTCCCCATCTGCCCACCATTCCTTGATCTACCCAAATACTCTTCCTGCTTTCCTTCATCCTGAAAGCCTCATCTAGCCATGACTTGGAGTTGGTTCCTGACCCTATACAAAACATTATATGTCAGGGGCAGTTAGGTAGCACATTGTATAGAGCACCAGCCCTGGAGTCAGGAGGACTTAAGTTCAAATCTCAGCCTCAGACACTTAACTAGCTGTGTGACCCTGGACAAGTCACTTAATCCCAATCGCCTCTCCCCAAAAATATTTGCCATAAAATTATTGTCTTTCTTTGGAGAAGGTAATCTCACTGATGGTTCTCCACCTTTCTCCTCTTGTGAATTCTCCTGTGCCCTTGACTTTAGCCCTGGGGATGCCCTGAGTCTTGGTAACCCCATTGGACTTCTCAACACTGTTCCTGCTATGCCCGCTGTGACTTGACTCTTCCTGGTTCCAGTAATAGCGGTTCACCTTCATATGGCCCCTAAAGATTTTCATGGTAACCTTCATTAAAACAACCCTGTGAGGGAGGGAGTGAGGAGTAGTCAACAAACATTCGTTCATTTGAGAAATATTTGTAAAGAACCTACTGTGTGCTCAATGTGGAGGGCACCAAGAGAGATCACAGCATTATAAGTTTAGAGCCGGAAGGAAACTTCTAATCCATCAAGTCCGACCGCTTCATTTTATACTTGAGGAAACTGAGGCCTTGGAGAGGTCAAGTGGCCAGCTCAGAGTCACACAGCTGGTAAGTGTCTGACATGGTATCTGAAGCCAGGTTCCCCTGACTCCGCGTCCAAGGCTACCTCTCAAGCCACGGGCTCTGCCCTCGGGGACTTCACTATCTAATGAGGGAACGCTGTGCTCACACAAACACACACACAACTACAAAACGAAGGAGACAAGTACAAAGGAGAGGTCCAAGTGCTATAAGGAATTTGAGGAGGAAGTTATCAAGAAGACCAGAAGAAAGCTTCATGGAGAAGGTGGCATTGAAGGCAATGTCTCGAAGGCAAGACACAAAGGCCAGGGATTAATTAGGAGAGGGCAGTACAAGAACATAGGGCGTCCTGGACCACTTTGGATGATGCGTAGACTAGGGATGGGGCGGCGAGGACACATGCTGGAGCCTGCTCCTACCTGCCCTGAAAGCTAATTGTTAAATTTTCAGTGTAAATGATTACATCTTGGAAATCTCACATGGTACAAATCAGAGCTCCATTTTTTGTTGATTGCGATGAAGAAAACATAAATAATGTAAATGAAACTTACTTTTTTGGTGTGGAGGCTGATTGTTAAATATTTACCAGCACATGGCGGGGGGTTACCATGTGGAAAGGGATTATACTGGTTCTATTTGACCCTAGAGCAGCAGCAGGTGAGTGCTACAAAGAAGCCAATTTAGGCTAGATGTCATGAAAAATTTCTCAACAGTTTGAGCTGTACAAAAATGAGATGGACTTTAAGGGGAGGAGTGCCCCCTCCTTGGACGTCTTCAGACAGCAGCTGCATGACTACTTGTCAGGTGTACTTTAGTGGATATTCTTTTTAACTATGAGTTGTATTAAATGACTACTGTGGTTGCTTTTAATTCTTAAAGTCCACGACTCTGTAAGATGATAATTGAAGCCGTGGGAGTTAAAGAGGTGTGTGTGTGTGTGTGTGTGTGTGTGTGTGTGTGTGAGAGAGAGAGAGAGAGAGAGACAGAGAGAGAGAGAGAGGCAGAGACAGACAGACAGACAGAGAGACAAAGACAGACAGAGAGAGGCAGAGACAGAGACAGAGAGAGAAGAAGAAAAAGAAGAAGAAAGAGAAGAAGGAGGAGAAGAAGAAAAGAAGAAGGAGGAGGAAGAAGAGGAGGAAGAGAGAGAAGAGGGAAAGAGAGGAAGAGAGAGGAAAAGAGCAAAGAAGGGAGGGAGGGAGAGAGAGAGAGAGAGAGAGAGATCGCCCACCACAGAGGCATGCCTGGGATGATGACCCTATCAAAGAGAATGGGAAGGATTGGGTGGACATGTAGAAAGAGAAACAGGAGAGATATCACCAAACCCCAAGTAGGAAATTGTATCCAGGACAGAGGGGTCAACTGTGTCAAATGCAACAGGGAGGTCAAGATAGAAGAAGACTAAGGAAAGGCCATTGGATTTAGCAATTAGATCATTGGTGACCTTGTAGCGAACAGTCTCAGCTGAGCGGTAGAGACAGAAGCCAGATTGAAAGGTAGTGAGAAGAGAGTGGAGGTTAAGAATTCAGAGGCAATGAATGCTGGCAGCTGTTTCTAGGAGTTTGACTGTGAAAGGGAGGAGAGATGTAGGACTAATAATAATAACAATAATAGCTAATATTTATGTAGCACTTTAAGGTTTGCAAATCACTTCATCTCCATTTTACAGATGAGGAAACTGAGGTTGACAGAGATTAAGCACTCATCTGGTGAGTAGCAGGGAGGTAGTACTCAAACTCAAGTCTTCCTGGCTCCAAGTTCAGATTTCCGTCCTCTGTAGCTTGAGCACATTGTATGTATGGTCAAATCAAGGATTTTTTGTCTGTCTGTTTGTATTTTAAGGATGAGAAAGAACTGGGCATGTTTGAAGGCAGCAGGAAAAGAGCCAGTAGAGAAGAGATTGAAAATTAGGGAGCACAATTAGGAAGATTGAAGAAGTAAACTGCCAAAGTAGATGAATGGTATTGGATGAGACCAAAGCCACCAGTACCAGATTGGTGTTTGCTGTCTCAATCTCTGAGATAGAAGCAAAAGAAGAGAGCGTGAGGGATGATTCTGAGGTGATTTCAAGGTTGGAATTGAGGAGAAGGAGCTCTCCACCAACAGTCTTTATTATTTGTTTGTTTTTGTTTTTGTTTTTGTTTTTGTTTTTTCAAGTGAAGCACAAGGCAAGGTCTTTGCATGAGAGAGAAGGGAGAGGGATAATGTGGAAGGCTTGAGAAGAGAAGAGAAGCTTTAATCAGCTGTTGTTGGCAGAGGGATAGAGAGTCAATCAGGAAAAAAAAAACTATTCGGCAGTAATGAGGGTCCAGGGGAGACTGGATAACAAACTTTGGAGGTGGACTCAGCCAGCTCAGCTCTAGACTTCCTCTAGCATTGTTCAGCAGCCCTGGGGCTGAAGAAGAAAAGGTAGAGGGTGGGATTAATTCCAGGGTGAAGTTTGAAAAGGGATCCGCCATCAGTAGGACAATAGGGCCAGGGATGTAAGGGTCAAGTACTGTTTCAAGTTGTTAAATCCTAAAGATTTTGAATGGAGAAGCTGAAACCAGAGCAAGTTGATAGAAAAGAGAAGCAGAGGGGAAGCTAGGTGTTATAGTGGATAGAGCACCAGTCAAGGAGTCAGGAGGACCTAAGTACAAATCAGAGACTTACTAGCTGTGTGACCCTGGGCAAGTCACTTAACCCCAATTGCCTCAAAAAGGGAAAGCAGGGATGGGTGGGGTGGCTGGAGGGTGATAATTATCAGGGTAGCTACTATTTATACAGCACTTCAAGGTCTGTAAAGTACTTTACATATGTTACCTCATTTGATCTTCACAATAAAGGTGCTATTATTATCACTATTAAAAAAAAATTGGTGAGGAAGCTGGGGCTAAGGGTAGTTAAGGGATTTGTACCAAGTCACACAGCTACTAAGTGCCTGAGGCACAATTTGTACTCCTGTCTTCTTAATTCCAAATCTACTTTCTCCACTTCACCACCTGGCTGTGGTTGGGATGACTGAAGTCAGAATGCCAATAGGTTTAGTCGATGTTTAGCCACTGACTTTCCAAGAAAAAAAATGCCCCCCAGACACACTTTTAAATTTATTCTGCATTATTAACATTTTCTCCATCACTTTCTTAAGTCTAGACAATCAACACAGCAATAAATCAAGCCTTGATTTGTAGAGATTGCCAATTTCTGAGATGTAAATGCTTGTGCTGAAAAAAAAAAATTTGGCTTCCAGTTTTATCTTCAATTTAATTTAAAAAAAAATTAACTTATTTATTTATTTTAGCATTCATTAATTTTTTTTGAGTTCTAAATTGTCTTCCTTTCTCCAGCCACTCACCCATTAAGAAGGTAAGCAATATATCAATTATATATGTGGCGTCATGCAAAACATATTTTCATATTATCCATGTTGCAAAAAAAAAAAGCAAGAAAAATAAAGTGAAAAAGTATGCTTCAATCTGCAATCAGAGTTCCTCAGTTCTCCATTTGGAGGTAGATAGCATTTTTCATATTGAGTCCTTTGGAATTGTCTTAGATCATTGTCTTGATTGGAGTAGCTAAGTCTTTCACAGTTGATCATCATTACAATATTGCTATTACTGTCATATTCAAAATTTCACAATTGGCTCTCTCAGCTGGGGTGAGCTGGCTCCAGTAAATTCCTGTTTAGAAGGAAGGAGGCGTAGGGAAAGCTTGAAGGACAGGAGGTTATGGTCAGATAGAGAGGAATTTCAGAGTTCTGGATTGTAGAAGTGATACACTTGTGGGTGATGATGAAATCAAAGGTATGACCAGCCACCATGTGGCTGACATGAAGTAAAGGTGCAGTCCATAGAAGGTGAGGACGTGGATGAGCTGGGAGGCAAGGGTATTTGAAGGGGCATCAATATGTTAGGTGAAGTCCCCAAATGTAAGGGCTGGATTTGGAGTGGAGATTGTCAGTTAGACACTAAACTCAAGAAAGGAGTCACCTGGGGTGGGGCAGGGGATGGTGGTGATAGATAACAGTTTCTATAATAGGTAAGGTAGGAGATGTTGCCAAGTGGAAATGGAAGGGAGAGGGTCTGAAAGGGACACTGAAAACCAGGAAGAGAAGATCCAGCCAACAGTGGGACAGGGAGAGGGGGAAGATAACAGTGTTTTCGGGGGACAGAAATGTTTCTGTGATTTTGAGAAGATAAATTGTTATGATTCCTAACTGAAGGCTCTGTCCTGGCCTCTCATCTTCTCCCTCTGCCTTTATACCTGATGACTTTATCAGCTCCCTCAGGTTTATCATCTCTATGCAGATGATGCACAGGTCTATGTGTCCAGCCCCCACCTGCCTCTTGAACTCTAGTTCTGTTATCAACAGCAGTCTATTGGACATTTTGAAGCAGATTGACTCACCCAAGCAGCAGTCTCATTCTTTCCTCCCCTCCATACCCTCCACCAATATAGCTTTAATAAATCCTTTTTGTTACAATTATCTTTCCTTGCAAGCCTCAGCTCACTCTGAGCTTTGACCATGCTGGCACAATTCTCATTAGACCATGCCATGCTTTTGTATTCATCCTCCATTACCTGTCTTTGTTCCCATGTTCTCTACATGCTGAAAACAAAAACAAACAAATGAAAAAATTATGTTGTTTTGAGAGTTCCCTATATAGCTACATCAGTTTCTTTAGACAGGGTCCCCCTCCCCTTTCTCATTAGAGTTGTTTCTCTTTTGTGAACTGATCTAACCATTCTGGAGAGCAATTTACAATTATGCCCAAGGGACTATAAAATTGTGCATACCCTTTAATCCAGCAATAACATTAGTAAGTTTGTATCCCAAAGAGATTTTTTTTAAAGGAAAAGGATCTATATATGCAAAAATATTAATAGCAGCTTTTCTGGTGGCAAAGAATTGGAAATTGAGGGGATGCCCATCAATTGGGGAATGGCTGAACAAGTTGTGGTATATGATTGTGATGGAATAGTATTGGACTGTAAGAAATGACCAACAGGGTGCTTTTGGGAAAAGTTGGAAAGACTTAAATGAACTGATGCAAAGTGAAGTGAGCAGAACCAGAACACTGTACACAGTAACAGCAATATTGCACCATGATCCCCTGTGAATGACCTAGCTATTCTCAGCAATATAAAGATCCAAGACAATTCCAAAGGACTCATGATGAAAAATAGTATCTGCCTCCAGAGAAAGAACTGATGGAGTCTGAATGCAGATCGAAGCATACTATTTTTCACTTCATTTTTTCATGTTTTATTTGTCTGTGTTTTCTTTCACAATATGACCAATATGGACATATATTTTGAATGACTGCACATGTATAACCTATTTCAAATTGCTTGCCTTCTCAAGGAGGGGAGAGGGAGAAAAAAGAGGGAGGGAAAGAGAGAATTTGGAACTCAACATTTAAAAAAACAAATGTTAAAAATTATTTTCACATGTAATTGGGGAAAATATTTTTTTAAAAAAAGAATTGCTTCTTTTTGTCTCCAGAATTTTATTCTTGAATGTTATCTATTTCTTCTAATCCTGTAGAACTGTATTCCATGAGATACTACCTATCCATTTTTTTGAACCTGTTGAAATCTGCTCTGCCAAAATCTAGAATGTATGTCAGGTTACCCCCAGCTTTCTTCTTTTCCATCACAAATCATAAGATCAATCATTTATTAAGCACTACTATGTGACAGGCACTGATATAAGCACTAGGATTACAATTATTAAGAATGAAACAGTCTCCAAGAGTAAGGAAGTTATATTCTAGAGAGAGGAAGATGTACATTTGCAAGCATATGCAAAATAAATAGAAAGTAATTTGGTAAGGAAGGCTTTAGCAACTGAGGGGGTCAGGAAAGGCTTCCTGTTAAGGTTGGTGCTCGAGCAGAGTTTTTTTTTTTTTTTTTGGCAGCAATTAAGTTTATTTTTTTAATATTTTATTTTTCCAATTACATGTAAAAACAATTTTAATGTTAATTTTTAAACACTTTGAGTTCCACATTCTCTCCCTCCTTATTGAGAAGGCAATCAATTTGATATAGGTTATGTATGTGCAGTTATGCAAAACATATTTTCATATTAGGCATGTTATGAAAGAAAATAGGCCAAAAAAAATTAAAAAATAAAGAAAGTAAAAAATAGTATGCTTCAATCTGCATTCAGACTCCATCAATTCTTTCTCTAGAGGCAGATATCTTAAGTTCTTTGGAATTGTCTTGGAATTGTTAGCTACTGCTGACAGTAGCTAAATCATTCACAATCGATCATGGTACAATGTTGCTGTTACTATGTACAATGTTCTCCTGGTTCTGCTCACTTCACTCTGCATCAATTCATGTGAGTCTCTCCAGGTTTTCCTGAAAGCATCCTAACTTGAGCAGAGTTTTGAAGGAAACAAGGGATTCCAAGAATCAGGGTGGGTGGAGAGGGTACATTGAGGCATTGAGGATGGCCAATGCTAAGGTATGGAGATGGAGTGTCATGTATGAGGAAATGCTAAAAGGACAGATTGACTCCTCTGTAGATTTTGGAAAAGGGAGTAAAATGTAATAAGCCTGGAAAGGTAGGTTGGAGCCAGGTTGTGAAGGGCTTTAAAAGCACAGAAACTTATTTTGATCCTAGAGGCAACAGGGAGCCATTAGAGTAGGAGAGTGATAGAGTCAGACCTGCACTTTAGGAAAATCCCCTTGATGGTTTTTTAATATCCCCAGCACCACTTACTTTTAAAAAGTACTTAAAACATTTGCTGAATTGATTTGAGTTAAGTTAAATCTTCAACAAGTGGTCATCCAGTATCTGTTTGAATTTTCACCACCCTGACTCAGTGACAAAGAATTTACTACCTCAATTTGTCATAGATGGAGGAGATGATAAAGGTACATGGCTTAAAGAATAGCACCCAATAGGGCAGCTAGGTGGACACTTACTAGCTGTTTGACCCTGAGCAAGTCACTTAAGCCCAATTGCCTAAAAAAAAGTATAGCACCCAACTGAATCTGGCATTGCATGGTCCATCCATCTGAAGGTGGTCCGGGTCCTCATGGTCAGTGTGAAGGGTGGTGGGAATGCTAGGTTCCGTCAAGGTCTTGTTTGCATGCCTGATAGATGTGATATGAATCTAAGGAGTGACAGTAAACTTTCTCCCATAGAGAGTAGTTTTTCTCTGAATAAGTCACCCTGCAGAAGTTACGGGCACTGGGCAATGTCAGGGGGAAGGGTGGTAGGGTCTGGGAGAGGATGCTCCTACCTCATGGTCAATTGGCTGCATCAGTTTCTATTATGACCTGTTTATGAGGGTTCACTTAGATAAAGGTCAACAGAAAAAATCTCAAAGTCACAGAGTGTGCCATCTATTTCTTGTGCCTGGTGGAATGCTTTCAGGCATTTATAGGTGCCAAGATGGTACAGTGAATAGACTACAGGACTCGGAATCAGAAAGGCCTGAGTTCAAATCCTACCTCAGACACTAACTAGCTGTGTGACTTTAGACAAGTCCCTTCACCCCTCGCAGTCTCAGTTTCCTCAGGTGTAAAATGGTGATAATAATAGCAACAATTTCACAGGTTGTTGTTCACAGATCACCTGTGTTGTGTGTTTTGTAAATGCTAGCTAGCTGTTGTAATCTGGGCAGGTCAGTAACCTGCTCTTTTCAGAACTATAACTTCAGGACTGATGGCCCTTAGAGAGAGTAGCTTCAGTCAAGTTGTGAGGTTAGAAGCCGGGATTTGAGAAGTGAGGGGGTGATAAGGAAGTGGAAGCATCGGTGCACACAACTCGGGAGTTTGACAATGAAGGAATGAAGCATTTTTTAAGTATTTACTATGTACTAAGCATAGTACTAAGCACTGAGGATGCAAATGAAAACAAAGCAAGACAGTCTTTATCTTCAACAAACTCACATTCTAATGGGGGAAACGATATATATGGAAGGTTTCAGCTGTCAGATGGAAAGGTCCAATGGTCCTTGGGGTGTGGCAGCAAAGCAGATGGTGATGCCTCTTCTTTAGTGTTATTTCCACTGATAAAATTGCATTAGTTTCAGATGGTGAACCATCTGATAGTGCCGAGGACTTTGGTGGCAAGGACTTTCATCTGGGGGTCTTCAATAGCCATGGCTGTAGCCCCTGCAGGGACAGTTGCCAGGCTACCTCTCCATAGGGGTTGCTTCCTGGGATGATGGCTGCGGACACAGGGCTGGAAATATTGCTATTTCAAAGGCCATTGACTTTAGGATTCTGGGCCATCTCCATCAGGGTGTGAGGGGAGCTGGTGGTCAAAATGGCAGCCTGGCCTGACCTGCCTGGCTCATGCTGGCTCTTGATGCTTTAGCTAGGCTGGCTTACCTGCCCTGTCAGTGGTAGTCGATTGGCAGTTGGTAGAGGGGGTTGGCCCTTTCTTTACAGGCTTTGCTTCCCAAGATGATGACTGTGGGTGCTGGGCTGGAAGCAGAACCAGCATTCTGAAGCGGGGTGCTCCTGCCACCCCCAAGGCTTTAGAACAATAACTTTTGATGGGATGTGAGAGTCCAGGGAAGGTTTTGAAAGCGTGGGAAGAGGTGGGCATGACTATAAGCAACAGATGTTGTGGGAGGGATTCCTGCTGAGGGATGAATTGGAATAAATGCCTTCTGCTGTCCCTTCTATCATTCTGAGGTTCCAGGATTGTTTTGTCATCCCAGGGAATCACAACTCCTTGGTACATGCACTGGCATGGAAACCAGGCTTTGGCCATTGAGAGCATCAGCCACCTTGGCAACCTCTTCAGGAGCCAGCAGAGCCCTACAAACTGACTGATGGCAGATATCAAGTTTAACTAGAGCGTGGTCCCTGCCTTCATGGGACTCACGGTTTAGTTAGGGAATCAAATTCTAGTGAAACCCTTAATACATGATGACAATAATAGCCAGCATTTATATAGCACCTACTATATGCCAGGCACTATGTAAATGTTATCTCATTTGATCCTCACAACAACCCTCTGAGGAAGGTGCTATTACTATCCTCATTTTACAGTCAAGGAAACTGAGGCAAACAGAGATTAAGTGATTTGCCCAAGGTTTGTTGTTGAGTTGTCTCAGTCACATCTGACTCTGTGTGACCCCATCTGGGGTTTTCTTGGCAAAGATCCGGGAGCGGTTTGCCATTTCCTCTCCAGCTCATTTTACAGATGAGGAAACTGAGGCAAACAGGGTTAAGTGACTTGCCCAGGGTCACACAGCCAATAAACGTCTGAGGCCAAATTTGAACTCAGGTCTTCCTGATTCCAGGCCCAGCACTCTATCCACTGCACCACCTAGCTCCATAAGAGACTCTAGACTCATAGGCATAAGATGTCTATATATAGACCCCTTTGGTTTATTATCGCCTATATGTTATGACTCCATAGACCCATTTAGTTGTCCTTTTCTTTTTGAATAAGATGTCCTCTTCCATAGCCATGTTCCAGTCATGAGAATCATCTCACTCAGCCTCAATGATACTGGTTAGGCTGAATTCCCCCGCCCCTCACCTTAGGGTAACCATAGATGCTGCTGTTCAGTCATGTCTAATTCTTTGTGACCACATTTGGGGTTTTCTTGGCAGAGATACTGCAGTGGTTTGCCATTTCCTTCTGCAGCCCCTTAGGGTGCCAAGTTCACTTTATTTATTAGCCTTATCCCTGCATTTGAGTTTAGACATCTTGAGACCACAGCTTTTGTCTCCACCTCCCTTCTTAGGTTTGGTCTCTTGAGAATTCTGGGGTCTCTTCAGTGATCTCCCTGGGTGGCTCCTGTAGGTCACAGGGGATGTAACTCTACAGGTGACCCCAGAGGGTTTCTCTCCTCATCCCACCCTCCCGCCCATCATCAAGTCATTTATGCTCAGAGGTCAGGGGAGCAGAGCATGAGGCTCCCTGGTCCTCTGACCAATTCACTCTGGAATTCCCTATTACTTTTATGGTTTTTTCCTCTTCTCCTACATTCCTTGGAAAATTTTTTTAAGTTTTGGGTATATTTAGGTAACTGAGCATGGCTTCAGATAGACTCCATGGGCAGCGGCAACAGGAGAGTAAGGAAGGGTCCAAACCCCAAGGCTGGCCCTTTCACGTCATTGATACCTTCTTGACTATGATTCAATCAACAAGCATTTATTGAGTACCTGCTGTATACCAGAAACTGTTTTCATCCTCCCTATCCACACCACCTTATTATTGAGTCTTGCTGCTGTCTTATACCATGTTAGCTCTGTCTACCAGCATTGTGTCATCTGCCAATACCATAATCTGAGTTATTGATAAAAATCTTGAATGGCACAATGCCATGGACACATCCCATCGAGACTCCACTGCAGCTGTCTCTCCAGGGTGACATCGTTCACTACACCAGGGATCTAGTAATTGAACCACTTCCAGATCTATCTAACTGTACAATTATCTAGGAGATGGCTAGGTGGCATAGTGGATAGAGTGCTACACTGAGAGGCAGGAAGACCTGAGTTCCAATTCTGCCTCAGATACAAGTTTTGTGATCCTAGGCAAGTAAATTAACCTCTGTGCCTCAGTTTCCTCATCTGGAAATGGAGATAATAGCACCAACTCACAGAATTCTGAGGACCAAATGAGATCACATGTAGAGTGCTTTGCAAACCTCACATCATCATCACAATAATTAATAATAACTAATATTAAATGGCATCATCTGATCCTCACAACAAACTTGAGAATTAGGGTCTGTTATTGACAGATAAGGAAACTGAGGCAAGCAAGTTCAGGGACTTGCCCAGAATCATACAGCTATAAAGTATCTGAGGCTAGATTTGAATTCAGGTCTTCCTGACTCCCTATAGCTATAAATATTCTTTCTTATGTAATTCACAACTTACCATCTTGTCCTCAAGAGTGTCATGAAACACTTTGTCAAATATTTTGTCTGAAATCCAGGCCTGCAGTTGTTTTTTGTCCTTCATGCTTGAAGAGGACCAAAATGATCCCACAATGTTGGGGTCAATACAGTGTGTCCAGCTATGGCTGAGCTGGGAAGGCTCTACCACAGGTCAGGGACAGGTCTGAAATCCAGACATGCAGTATGAAGTCATGGAAAGACCTAGTCTCATGTCCTGGCTCTACCACTTAATAGCTGTATAATCTTACACAAGTCACTTAACCTCACTGAGTCTCAGTTTCCTCATCTGTAAAATGGGGATAATACCACTAATACTACCTATACTACAACGGTGCCATGAGAAAAGTACTTTGTAAACCTTAAAGAGCTATAGAAATGAAGGCTATTATGATGATGTCTGCTATTCATGGCCCTGGTCTCCAGCCTAGTAAGCCTGCTAAAAAGGGAAATGAGGTTGGGCTGGGATGACCTATTCTTGATAAAAACACACTGGTTCTTCATGATCACTACTTCAATTTTATATGCTCACAAATCATCCCTTCAGAAATTTGTTCCAGAATTCTGCCAGGAATTCAAATCAAATCGGCCAGCCTAGTAATGCAGAGGGTACGGGCTGGAACCATTCTAACTTTCTTGTCTTTTTGGAAAATTGGAACACTATTTGCCTGCATCCAGGGGTATGGCACCATTCCCATGCTCCATAATTTTTGAAGTTACTGATAAAGGCTTGGCCATCATGTCTTCTATTTCTTTCAATATCCTTCTTTTTTTTTTTTTTTTAAGGCAATTAGGGTTAAGTGACTTGCCCAGGGTCACACAGCTAGTAAGTGTCAAGTGTTTGGTTGAACTCAGGTCCTCCTGACTTCAGTGTTGGTGCTCTATCCACTGCGCCACCTAGCTGCCCCTCAATATCCTTTCTTAGCTGAGTCACCTGGGTCACTAGAACTCTTTGAGGGCAGCTAGGGCCTCTGGGAGCATGCCCTTGCTTAGTCTGGGCCTTAACTCCGGTTAATCATTTTACAATGATTAGCCAATCAGAAGCTATTTTTCCTTGGTCGCTAAAACTTAAGCAAAGCATGAGTTGAGTAGTTTTGTCTTCTCTTTCTCATTCATTATCCTCATCTTTTCCATCCTGCAGAGTGGTTCTGTCCTTATTTGGTCTTCTTCTTATTCCCAACTAGCTTTTTAAAAGATCTTTTTGTAGTCCTTGCCATTCATTGCCAGCTGCTGCTCCTTCTGAACTTTAGAGTGTCCGACCCCTCTCTTACATGATTGTGAAACTTTTTTGCATTAGTCTTTGGTTATCTATGCTTCCTTCTGCATTTTGGACATATCTTTTTAAGGCCTAAGTTGGTCAATGAGGTTCCTATATAGTCACATGTTGTAGACAGTTCCTCTTTTTCTTTCTCTTTGGATTTGTTTCTGTTTCATCAAAGTTTCATTCTTAGGAGCACCCCATCCCTCTTGGAGTTTCTATTTAGAATTTTAGGCTATGGGAACCTACCTATCCTTTCTGATGACCCTTTGAAATTCCCTTTCCCAAAATCTCTGATGAATATTAGGCTTGGATTTACTTTTATTCTTTATTGCAAACTTAAGTTATCTCCTCCTCCTCCTCCTCCTCCTCCTCCTCCTCCTCCTTCCCAGAATAGTCTTTCTGGGCCCAGACTGAATCTCTCTATCAGAGGAAGCTAGGGGTGCAGTACATAAACCTCTGAGCCTGGAGTCAGAAAGATGTGAGTTCAAATACTGGGCAAATCACTTAACTGCTCTCTAACTCAGTTTCTTCAACTTTAAAATAGGGATAATAACAACTACACCACAGAGTTGATATAAGGAGAAAATGATGTGTTTGTAAAGCACTTAGCACAGTGCATGACACATAGTAGGTGCTTAATAAATGCATTTTCCCTTCCTTCTATCCTAGCCATTATCTTCTCCCATTTGGTATCCCCTTTTCCTATATTTCCTCATTTTCAGAAACTCTCATAGTTCAAGTCTTCTGTTCCTGGAGTGTTCCAGGTCAGAAAATTTCAGCATCCAAGATAACTGCTGCTTCCTTGCCTGTGAGAGAAGTGGAAAGCCACTCATCTGCTCAGGGACCTCACTATTCCCTCTAAAATACCTGACTCTCTTCAGCCTGCCTGGGCTGTCCCGGTGCATGGAGTGATAATGATGCACTGAACTTTTAAAAGCTTAATGTGCAGCAATGCAAGGGTCTAAGACATCTCCAAAGGTCTAATGATGGAAAATGCTATCCACATCCGAAGAAAGAAATATGGAGTTTGAATGCAGATCGAACCATACTATTTGCTATTTTTTTCTTCTGTTTTATTTTGTTTCCTCTTTCTGGTGGTTCCTCCTATTGGCTCTAATTCTTCCTTACAACATGACTAATGTGAAAATATGTTTAATAGGAATGTATACGTATAGCTTATATCATATTGTACGCCATCTTGGGGAGGGTGATGGGGAGGAAGGGGGAGAAAAATTTTAAACTCAAAAGCTTATGGAAGTGACTGTTGATAAATCAAAATAAATTAATAAAAAATTTAAAAAATAAAAGCTTAATGTAATACGGCACCCAGTCCTGGGAGTCGTCTCTCTGAAGACCGTCTCAGACTCCCTGTCATCACAGAGGCCTGAAATCCATCACACCTGGGGGTCTCTGGTGACATCTCTGGGTAGTTTCTCTTTCATTCTCCTGGTCCATGTTAGAGCTCTCAGGCCTGGTCCCAGTGTTGGGGGCGAGGGGAGGTGACTAAACTGCCCTGGTTTTGGAGGTATCGTCTGCCATCCCCATTTGAGGAGATAAATTATGCCCTAGCACTCTTCCCTTGTTGTTCCTGCTTCCCCAACTGTGTGCCCTTGGATGTCTTCAGTTAAGAATTGCGTTCAGGTTTTCCTCAGACATTCACTAGCTGTGTGACTCTGGATGAGTTACTTAACCTCTCTCAGACTCGGTTTCCTCACTTGTAAAACGAGAGAGTTAGATTTATCAGTCAGTAAGTCAACAAGCCTTTTATTAAGCATTTACAACGTGCTACACTATGCTAAACACCCCAGATACAAGAAAGGTGAAAACACAAACCCCTTCCTCAGGGAGCTCACATTCTAAAAGGGGAGATAAATAATATGCAAATATTCAAATAGCTGTGTACATCCAAGGTATATACAGGGTAAATCGTTTTCAGCATTGACTATCTCATTTAATTCTTCTGAAAAACAGCCTTAATTCCCAGCAAGGGATCCCAATACATACCTTGCAGAATCCCAGAAAAATCCCTGTTAAGAGATATATCTGGAGCAATGTCAGAATGGCCTTTGCATCACAGGCTCGATCCTTATAGGGATACTAATGTTCCTGCCACTGAGGGGAAGGTACCAAGTGCTTCCTCAGAACATAAGACAACCAGAAGAGAACACACAGATATGTACGCTGCTTCCCCTGTAGACACCCTACCAGGGAATACAGCCAGGCAAAAGATACCCTCATCAGGGAAACTTCTCAGGAAATCAGACAATGTAACCATAACCTTCCTAAGTCCCAGAATCTTGCTTGGTTCTTAAACTTACTTTTATATAGCCAAAACTATCTATAGTTTGTAGATAGTTCCTTATCTATAAAGGCACCAAAATATCGACCAATGCCACAGGTATCCACCTGCAACACCCTTGCTCCTTAAATAACATAGCTGTGTGTAGCTGGGTCACTTTTCCTAATAGCAGTGCTTGACCAATGCTGCGTGGCATTGAAGGGATAACAAAGAGGGGGTTTTGAGGTATGGGGTAGGGTAGAAAAGGGAACTAAAAATAGATAACTTATTATTTTGTCAATAAAGCAGGAGGTGAGGTCCTCTGGTGAGTGGGTAGGGAGGATGATGTAGAAGGTTTAAAGAAAGAAGAAAAGACATTGAGCTTATAACCCACTAAAACCCACAGATTTTTTTTAGGCAATTGGGGTTAAGTGACTTGCCTAGGGTCACACAGTTAGTAAGTGTCAAGTGTTTGGTCTGAGGCTGGATGTGAGCTCAGGTCCTCCTGACTTCAGGGCCGGTGCTTTATCCACTGCCCCACCTAGCTGCCCCCACAGATTTTTTTTTATATGAACTGCTACCTAGCTGCTCCTTGTGAAATTGACTTTTTGAATCCAAATGTTAAACTTTACATTTGTTCTTATTAGATTTGGCCTAACAAGAAACACCTGGGAAGTCTTATATGAGTTGATACAAAGTGAAAGAAGCAGAACCAGGAGAACATTGTACACAGTACCAACAATATTCCAATAATGATCCATTGTGAAAGACTTAGCTACTCTGATCAAGACAATGATCCCAGACCATTCCAAGGGACCCATGATGAAAAATGTTATCTGCCTCCAGAGAGACAACTGAGAAATTGTGAGTGCAGATTGAAGTATACTATTTTCACTTGATTTTTCTCATTTTTAGTGTGTTTTCTTTTGTAACATGGCTAATAATGGAAATATGTTTTGCATGAATTCACATGTCTAATCAATATCATATTGCTTGCCTTCTCAAAGGGTAGGAGGGAGGGAGAGAATTTGGAACTCAAAATTTTAAAAATGAATTAAAATTTTTTAATGTAATTTGGAAATATTTAACAAAATAGATAAAAGATATTTAAAAATATTTGGCCTATCAAGATCTTTTTTTATTTCTATCATCTAACGTGTTTGCTCTCACTCATACCTTTGCATTATATATAAATTGATAAGCATGCTATATATGTCTTTATCTAAGTAACTGATAAAAAAAAAATGTTAAACAGCACAGATCCTCGTGGTCCTTCAATAGATACTACCTTCCAAGGTGACATTGAACCATCAATGACTACACTTTGGACCCAGCCAGTCAACCAGTTCCAAAATCATCCAAATTTGACTATTGTATATATGACATGTATATGTATATGTATATGTATATGTATGTATATATGTGTATGTATACACATACATGCATACATATACAGGCTATCCCAAAAGTCTTAGCACAGTTTCAAGCTTTAATATTTTAAAACTGAACTAAGACTTTTGGAACATCCTGTACATGACCAAAACCCATTTTCCAATAGATAAAGCAGCCACAGGACATGAACAGACAGTTCTCAAAACAAAAATTGCTTCAAATCACTAATCACAAGAGAAATGCAAATCAAAACAACCCTGAGGTTTCACCTCACATCTTGCAAATTAGCAAAGATGACAAAAAGTAGGAATAACAGTTACTGGAGGGTTTGTGGGAAGATAGGCATCGTAAATCAATACAGTCGTCTTGGAAAGCAATTTGGAATTAAGCAAGTGAAGGCTGCACAGTTACAAAGAGTAAGCATGACCCCAAAGAAGAAATATGAAAAGACACCCCCATCCTACTCCTTTGCTGAGGTGTAAGGTCCACAGATGTAGTGCACCGTGCAAATGTTCAAATGTTTAGAGATTAGGAGGCATAGTGGTCAATCATGTTGGCCTTGAGTCAAGAAGACCTGAGTTCAAATCTTACTTTAGACATTCGTTAGCTGTGTGAACCGGGGCAAGTAAGAATCTCTCTTTGCCACAGTTTCTTCTTCTGTAAATGGGAATAATAATAACACCAACTTTTCAGGATTGTTGTGAGAAACAAATGAGAATATGTATAGCAATTTGTACACTTGGAAGTGCTATAATAAAAGCTAACCATTATTCTCATGAGTTTTGCTGATTCTTTTTCTATTTTTTTGTTTACAAATAATTTATAGGGATTTTTTTTTATAGAGATTCCCTCTCTGGGAGAGGGAATAGGAGAAAGGGAAGATGTTAGGACAAATTTTGGTGATATTAAAAAAGATATGAATAGAAATAATTTTTTTTTAAAAAGGCCTTTCTGCCCAACAGTTTCGCACTCTTCTCAACAATGTCTCCTGGACAGTCCCTCCTCAAAGCTGATGCCTGTTGGTCAATCCATCTCCCCAGATTAGTTTGTTTAATGATTCCCAGTGCTATCGGGGAGGGTCTAAAACTTGGGATGGGTCAAGAAGTCCTGACGGGAGCACCATTCAGGGCTGAAGTTGTGACACTTGAACCACCGTTTCTTAGATATGATGACAAGGGCCGCCATGTAGACCACTGCCCAAAGAACCTAGCCTGAATAATGTAATAGCATTTATATGGCTCTTTAAGGTTTGCAAAGCACTTTACAAATATTACCTCATTTGATCCTGATAACAACATTGGAAGGTGTTATTATTAGTTCCATTTTACAGATGAGAAAACTGAGGCAGACAGAGGCAAAGTGACTTGCCCAGGGCCATACAGCCAAGTAAAGTCCTAAGGCTAGATTTGAACTCGGGTTTTCCTGACTCCAGGTTCGGCACTCTATTTTCTGTGCTGCCTAACAGCCTGATCTTTGCTTGCTACATCAAAGGAATTGATCAATCAATAAGTATTTATTAAATACCTACTATGTGCCAGGCATGGTGCTAGGGACAATACAATGAATGAAACGACTCCAGATCACAAAGAATTAATGTTCTAAGGAGGACACCAATGGGTGCATACATGAGGGCGTATCAGGATAAGTATAAAGAGAATAATTACGAGGTGGTTTGGGAGCGAGGGTGCCAGCAGCTGCGGGGATCAGGACAGGTTTCACACAGAAGGTTGTACTTCTGCTGCATCTTGCAAGAGGAGAGGGATTCTGTGAGGGGAAGTGATAAGTAATTTCATTCCAGGCATAGCCGGTACAAAGACAAGGAGATGGGGGCTGGAATGTTATGTGTGAAGAACAGACAAAAGGCCAATGCAGCCAGGCAGTGCAGTGGATGGAGCACTGGGCCTGAAGTCAGGAAGACCTGAGTTCAAATCCAGCCCTGGACACTTGCTAGCTGTGTGACCCTGGGCAAGTCACTTAACCTCTGTCTGCTTCAGTTTCTTCAACTATGAAGTGGGGATAATGACAGTGCCTACCTCCCAGGGTTGTTATCAGGATCAAATGAGGTAACATTAGTAAAGCATTTAGCCAGTGCCTGGCGTATAGTAGGTGCTTAATAAATGCTTGTTTCTACCCTTCTATGGTTTCCTACCACTCTGACCATCTTCCCAAGTGTCTCCCTTCAGCTCTGGTGACTTGCTCTGGGAAGATCTTCCTTTAGAAGGGTCACATTCTCATTTACCACTAAGGAGTAAATAATTTCCTGAAGCCCCCAAGAATCAATCAGGCCCTGACCCTCGGCACACCCTTCCTCATATGTAATCAAGGGGAGATGCCTTTGCCGTACCCCCAAGACTTTACTCCTTTCTCTGCCATCAGTGGACCTGGAGAACTAAGGTTCTCACGCAGGAATCAGCTTCCCAGAATTTCAGAGTTGTAAGAAACCTCAGGGGCGATCTAGTCTAACTTGTGCCCAAATTGGGACCCATTCTATGGCATGATAAATAATCCCTGACTCTTATACATGCATTACATACATTATCTCATTTGATCCTTACAACAACCCTTCCAGGTACATGTTATTATCCCCATTTTACAGTTGAAAAAATTGAGGTGAACAGAGTTTAAGTGATTTGCTCTGAGTCACCCAGCTAGTAAATGTCTGAAGCTGGATTTGAACTCAGGTCTTCCTGACTCTAGGCCCAGTGGTCTCCCTACTGCACCACCTAGCTGCCTGCCATCTTTAGCTGACTTTCTGGTTTTTTGTCACCCTAATGATTCAATATATTCTCTTCATTCTTCAGTCTGTCCCCTCTTCTCACCCCCCATAACGTCATTCAATTACACTATGACATCAATCAAAGTCATCAAACCTCCAGGCATGGAAGGCCCTAATAAGTAGTCCTTAATTTTTTTTTAAATTGCATTGACATCGTTTGTCTTTACATTGCCTCAGTTTCCCTCTGTATCTCTCCCCATCCCCCTTCCCAGACAGCCATCCCACTTTACAATAATTTCATTTCTGAATATACCCTTAACCTGGGCCCCCCCGACACACACTTATCTCACTCTCCTTTATAACAAATATTATTCAAGGAAGGAGGAAAGACAATTCAGCAAAACTAGTCAACTTCTTTATCCCATCTGAGCGCATGTGCGATGTTTTAAATCCATTATCCTCTACACCCACACAGAAGAGAGGAAGGGTACCCTTCTCCTTTCTTCCTCAGAGCCAAGCTTGTTCATTATAATCCCACAGCATTCGGTTCTTGCTTTGTGACTGCTGTTCTTTCTTTTTACATTGCTGTCATTGTTGTGGATATTATTTTTCCTGGTTATGTTCACTTCATTCAGTATCAGTTCATATAACTCTTCCGATGCTTCTCTCAATTCTTCATGCTCATCATTTCTAATGGCACAATGACGTGTCATCACCTTCACGTACCACCATTTGCTTCTCCATCCTTCCTACTTTATTTTCATTTTTCTTTAAGCCTGCACAAGAGGCCTGACAGAGGGTTCCCTCAGTACTATCTCTTCTTGGCCAGGGATGGCCCTCAGCTGGTAGAATTTGTTGGTTTAAGCTAACAGCAGGTCATTCCCCCAGCACAGTCCCAACGTGGTGATGACCCAATAACTCTGCTTTGAACTTATTCCCAGCAAAGGCTCCCCTCCTCCATCAAAGGAATTGCTCACTCCTGGACAGCCCCTCTTAATTTCCCTATCACAAAGGCTACTCATGCCGGATCCCAGTCAACAAAAAAAAATTTCATGTACTATGTGCTAGACACTGTGCTGGGAATACAAAGAAAGGCAAAAATGATCCCTGCCCTGCCCTCAGGGGGAGTAGATTCTAATGGGCAGAAATGTGACTGTAAATGTGTAAAAACTGGCTTTATGATGCACTTTTCAGTTTAGTCTGTATATTAATATTTTCTACATTACTTTCTTAAGTCTAGATTTGTAGGAATGGTGGATTTCTGTGGTGTAAATGTTTGCACTGCATTTAATAATCCACTCATTCCCTTTGAGCTGGCTCCAAAACACCCCTGTACTACAGGAGATAGCATGTACATACCTAGGTAGACCCAAGATACGGAGAGAGTAGATGGAAGGTTAACAGCAGCTGGGGATGGGGAAAGGCCTCCCAGAGAACATGGGAGAAGCTGGGTTTTGAAGAAGCCATGAAGGGTAAAAGAAGGAGGTAAGGAGAGAGAACCCACCAAGCCTGGGGGTCAGCCAGTGCAAAAGCAGAGACGGCTAATGGAAGGTCATGAGTGCTGTTGGATTGTGGAGTGCTTAGAGGGGATTATGGTGTAAGAATAGCTGTTGTTGTTCAGCCATGTCCTACATGACCCAATTTGGGGTTTTTTTGGCAAAGATACTAGAGTGGTTTTCCATTTCCCTCTCCAACTCATTTTACAGATGAGGAAACTAAGGCAAACAGGGTTAAGTGACTTGCCTAGAGTCACACATCTAGTCAGTGTCTGAGGCTGGATTTGAACTCATGAAGATGAGTCTTCCTGATTCCAGGACTAGTGCTCTATCCACAGTGCCAGATGGCTGCTAGGTGGTAGAAAAGGGAGAGGTTACAAATAGCTTTAAATGCCGAACAGAAGACTTAATACTCAATACTGGAAGTAATAGGGAGCCATTGGAGTTCATGGGAGTGACGTGGTCAGTCTTATGATCTAGGAAAACCACTCCGGTAACTGAAAGGAGGATGTGTTACAATGGGGAGAGACTTCAGACACAGAGGACAATTAGAAGACAAATCCAATAGTCTAGGCAAGAGACGACACCAGCCTAAACTATAGTGGTGGATATGGGCAAGGCTGTACTTTAAATAACATATTTGTATAATATTTGTAAATAGAGTATTTGAAAAGTGCTTAGCACAGTGCCTAATACATGGTAGGTACTACCCAAAGGTTCGCTATAATTATTATTGTAATTATTACTCTCAGACCCCGGAGGATGGTGGGGTAGACGCTCAGAACCATCAAGGTATCACAAATTCAGCCAACGCTCTCCATGAGAGACCTGGAAATCACAGCGTTGGCCCTGACCCCAAAACTGCATCTCTGCTATGTGGAGGCAAATGCTGCCCAAATGTACCTAGTACCTAGAGAAGGGAAAACACAGACACTCCTACACGTCAATGTCCCAGCTGCCTCTCTGCCAGTCAACACGCTGGTGAAGAGTCCGAGATGTGCCTGCTCAGAGACACTTCTCTTTGGGGAACGCAGTCAGTATGCCCATTCCTTCGAAGCCGCAAAGGCTCACTGGAATCTTAACTCCCACTCTTTGAATAACCCCCAAATGCCTACAGGGACCAAAGTTGTTATCTATTCTAATTATTCACCAGCCACAAGCAACAGCCTTTCTTGTGCCTTAAATAGTGCAGCTGCCATGACGGCCAGGAATGGGGAAGCTAGGCATAGACAGACGCATCGCAGCTTTCCCTAGCAATGACACTGACCTGAACCGGCTTCTTCTTACTCCAAAGCTTACTCTAGCCATGTTGCTGACACCTACCAACTTCTATATGCTACACACACCTTCCTGACCATCCTCCCTATAGCAGGGACAGAGGAGAGGTAGTGCGAGGCCAGGACCAAGGAAGAGACTGAGATATGGGAGATAGCCTGAGGGCCAGAGATGGGCAGGCAGGGCAGGGCAGGAGCGCCTCCCAGCGGTTCTGAATGCCCTGTGGAGGGGCAGAAAACCCCAGGATATCCCGCTTTCCCTCACTCTCTTCCCCTCCTTCTTCCAGTCCTGCCTGCAGCGCCCAGACCAGTTAAGGGTGGGAGTGAGTGGCATGGCCTCCGACGATGACTTTAATCTCCTCATATGTCTTTTCTGCTCAATAAACCCCGTGTCTAATGGAGTCAGTGGCTCTGAGAGCTGCCGGAAGGAGGCCGGCAGCCCAGCTAATGTAGTTTGTCATAATTAAGTGCGCAGTCTAATTAATTGAGTGGTCAGGATGCTAATTAGTGCCTTTATTGGGACTGGAGGAGGGTGAAGGGCAATATGGGCGCTCATGAAAGGCTGCCTCCTCCTCTTCTCCTCCTCGCTCATTCACTTTTGCTCTTTCTTTCCCTGTCTCTTTCTCAATTTCTGTTTCCTTCTCTCTCTCTCTCTCTCTCTCTCTCTCTCTCTCTCTCTCTCTCTCTGTCTCTATCTCTCACACACACTCTCTCATCTTTCTTTCTCTTCTATCTCTCTGTTTCTATCTCTGTCTGCTCTTTGTTTCTGTCTGTCTCCTCCCACCACTCCCCTCTCTCTGTGTTTCTCTTTTCCTCTCTTTCTCACCATCTCTGGGATTGTCTTTCTTCTTCTCTCTCTCTCCCCCATTATTTGTCTCTGTCTTTCCAATAATGGAACATCAGAACTGGAAGGGATATAAAACAGCATCTATTCTGACCCAATCATTTTACAAACGAAAGAGTCCCAGAGAAGGGAGGGGACCTGCCCAAGGTCACACATCAAGTTAACGGCCCTGTCTCTGTCCCCAAGCCACCTGTGAATAGCCAGTGTGAATAACCTCTTTGGGGCCTGCCATTGGGAGGACAGGGGATGTGGTCAAGTGGGTAGGGCTCGACAAGGAGAGGGGCGGTCTGCAGCTTTTGGCCAGCTTTGCTGCAGGACAGCTGGATTGCCCTGTTTAAGGTGCCTCTCCCCCTTCCACATGTCTCCCTTTGTACATTGAGGAGAGTGTCGGAGCAGGCGATTAGAGTCTGAGTCAGAGATACTGAGACATCGAGATTCCAGGAACTCGAAGGCAGTTCCCCTCCCTCCGCGGCCTGTTCCTGTTGCCCAGCCAGAGGATATAACCCCCTGCTCAGCCTGGGTCAGGCCAGGACTTGCTCTCTTATGGGCAGTTCTCAGCACCAGCCTCTCCTCACATAGCCTTCTCAGGTTACAGATTCCTCCCTGTGTCTGGTTACAGGGAGGGAAAGACGGACAGAGCCAAAGATGGATGGGGAGACAGCAACAGCGGGAGAAGGCCGGAGGGGACAAAGATGATTTTTCTGAGCCAAGTCTGCCTAGGGACCGAGGAAGCTCAGACCAAGAATGACCAGGAACCTCGGGTGTCACAGGGCACAATTTCTGCATTTTGTAGAGGGAGAAACCAAGGTCTAGACAGAGAAATACATTTGCCCAGGGTCCCAGCTTTAACCTTAGAATAGCTCAGTGTCACAGAAAAGTGGACGGTGAATAAGAAGACACAGGTTCTAGTCCTGGCTTTACCATAATTTTATTGTTTTTTAAAGTTAGGCCCTTCTCCAGTCTGGGCCTCCCTTTCCTTCTCTATAACATGAGGGTTCTAGATGGGATGATCTCTAAGGACTCTTCCAGCTTAGACTTTTGTGATTCCTTTGGAGATGGGAGGGACTTTAGAAATCACTTAATCTAATGCCCTTCATTTTACCTATGAGGAAACTGAGGCCCAGAGACAAATGACTTGACCAAGGTAACACAGCTGTGTAGTGTCAGAGCCAAGGACTAGAACCCAAGTATTTTGGCCTCTAGCCAAGTGTTGTGACTAAAATAGCTTTTGTAGTCAATATCTCCCAAGTGGAAGGAGAGAAGGTAGAGTATGGGGTATCAGAGATTAGGAATGGTGGAAGAAAAGAGCCTTGTGCTTACAATGGTGGGACCTAGGGACCCAGAAAAGGTTCACTGAAGGGACAAGAATCTGTACATCTCCAACTCCAGGGACATCTTGATTGTACGACGCCAGCAAGATTTGGAAAGCTGCCTTCCATTGGCCTCATCTCTAACAACATGCTATAGGCCTGATAGAGAAATAGGAAGAGAATGATTTTACCCAGAGAGCAGATAATGGGAGGAGAGCTTGACAAAATCCCAGCTCCCCAGGAAGATGAAGGAGAAAGGGAAAGAAAAAAAGGAGAAAGACAAAGGCAAAGGAGGAAAAGAGAAGGAGGGGGCTGAAGTAGAAAGAGGATTAAGGCAGAGGAAAAAGGAGAGGGGTGGGAAGAGGGTTGCAAGAAGAAGAAGGAAGATCATGAAAGAGGAGGGAAGAGGAATATGAAATAAGGAAGGAGAGTTGGTGTGTGTGTGTGTGTGTGTGTGTGTGTGTGTGTCTGTGTCTGTGTGTCTGTGTCGGGGGAGGGTTCTGTGAAGGGACCTCCCCATTCTCACCTGTACCAGGCCTAACTGAGGTCAGGGGACAAACACCAATGCCTGCATCTGCCAACTATAACCCAAATGTCTTGGACTGAGAGTTAGGAATGCCAGGATCTAGGCCCAGCTCTGCCACTGCCTTGCTGTGTGACCTGGGAAAAATCCCTTCCCTTCTCTGAACCTCAGTTTCCTTAACTATGAGGGCTGGAAGAAATCCATTCATCAGTCAACAAGCATTTAAGAGCCTACTGCATGCCAGACACTAATCTAGGTGATAAGGATACAAAACCGAAAATAAAACATTCCCTGTCTTCAAGGAGGTTACGCTCTATGGGGAAATATAATATGCACACACATATGAAAATACCAATAAATACAAAGTAATTTGGGGGATGCTCACAGCCAAAGTCATCGGTTAAGGTTCAGTATAGGAGAGGTAATGTTTGAACTGAGCTAGGAAGGAAATTAGAGATTCTTACGGGTGATGATGAGGAGAGAGTGGGTATTAAATGAAATGTAGACAACTTATTCAAAAGCAAGAGATAGAAAACAGAATGTGGGTGAGGAACAGCAAACAGGGAGTCTGGCTGGACTGAAGCGGCATAAAGGGAAAGGCTGGACCACACTCTATGCCAGCTGGGTTGGCCTTCTTCCATTTCCTCGTACATGGCACTCCATCTCCCACCTCCCCATCTTTGTCCTGGCCATTCCTAATGCTTGTAATATATTCTCTGTTTATCTCTGCCTCAAAGAATCCCTCACTTCCTCCAAGACACAGCTCAAGCAATACCTTATACACAAAGCCTTTCCTGATCCTCCCCAATATTCATGTCTTTTCTTGTTGTTCAATTGTGTCCAAATCCATGTGACCCCATGGACTTCGTCCATAAGGTTTTCTTGGTCAAGATATTGGAGTGGTTTGCCATTTCCTTCTCCAGTATGTTCCCAATTTACAGATGAGGAACTGAAGGAAAGAGGGTTAAGTGACCTGCTCAAGGTCACACAGCTAGTAAGTGCCTGAGGTCAGATTTGAACTCAGATCTTCCTGACTGCAGCCCCAGATACCCTACCTCTCTATTCTTGATCATTTTATATTTACTCTGTATATACTTATACGTGTGCCTGTTGTCTTCCCCAGTAGAACGTAAGCTCCTTGAGGGCAGAGACCATTTATTTCCTTTTTGTCTTTGGATCCCCAGCACCTAACCCAGAGTCCAGCATATACCAAGTGCTCAATAATTGTTTGTTGATCAAATACTTGATTGATTAAAAGGCTGACTGATGGGTTTTGAAGGACTTTTCATACTAAACAGGAGCATTTGTATTTGAACCTTGAGAACTAGTAGAGTTTACCACCAGGAGAATGCCATGGCCCAAATCACTTTAACAGCTGTAGGAGAAGGGAGAGGGACTTGAGACAGAGGGGTACATTAGGAAGCTGTAACACTAATCCAGGCCAGAGGTGAGGAGGGCCTTGTGAGTGGAAAAAAAGGGGACAGGTGCAAGAGACATTGTGGAGTCAGAGACAACAAAATTTGGCAACCATTTGTATATGGGGAGTAAGGGAGAGTGAGGAGTTGAATGTGACCAAAGTTTTGAACTTGGCTATCAGGAAGAATGGTGATATCCTTGCCAGAGGGGCGGGTTTGAAGGGAAAAAATGATTTCTGTTTTAGACATGTTCAGTTTGAACTACCTATTAAACATCCTCTCTGAGATGTCCAATAGGCAGTCAGCAAGGAAGGACCGGCACTCGGTGGGGACTTCAGTCGGGTACATAGGTATTTATGTGATCTTTATGGTCCCTTCTGGTTCTGTCTATGAGCCAGTGAGGTGTTTACCGGGAATACCCTGACCTACCCCCCTTGCCTCTGACCTCCTGTCTTTGTGGAACTAGAACATCCACTCTTCCCTCCAGCTCCGGGATCATTCAATCCAAACACTTTAAGGAGATTTTGCAAGACTGATCAGAGGAGGACAGTTGAATTTCCCCTGATCCACTCCATTTCTGACTCACCCTTCCTACAGCTACCTTTCCTCACCCACCCCTACCCCCAGAAAATCTCTTTTTCTCCTGCCCCAGGACCTGAAAAACATGCACACACTCGAGGGTGTGGTAGAGCTAGCCAGAAGGGCTCCAGCGATCACTGAACCCAACGCCCTCATTTTACAGAAGGGGAAATTGAGGCCCATAGAGGTGAGTTAATTCCATCACATAGCTAGAATGTTAAAGAGCTAGGACTCAACCTTAGGTCACCTGCCTCCAAATCCTTATACTGCATCCCACTGCCTCCCCACCACATCACACCAGCTCAGTTGCCCTGCTGCTGGATGTTAACATCTTTGTCTTGTATGCTCTAAGTTGTGGTTCCATAGCTTGGGATAGGACAAGCTGATGTGGAGAACCTTCCTTCCCTCTGTCTTCCTCTCTCCTACTCACTGTCTATTTGCATCTCTGTATCTCTCACTCTCTTTGTCTTTTTCTTCTTCTGTGTCTTTACCAATTCAATGAAAAAATATTATTTCTGGGCCTGCTATGTGCTCAGTAATGCTCAAGGAAAGATAGTGGTAGGTAAGATCCAGCATCTGCCTTCAGGGAGTTCACCGGGGAAATATAGTCAAATCATTATCATGGCCTAAACCTCTAATAATAACTTCCATTTCTATATCAGGAAAACTTGAGTTCAAATCTCACCTCAGATACTAATTAGCTGGGTGACTCTGGACAAGTCACAGTCTTCTAAGTCTCAATTTTCTCATCTGTAAAATGGGGGTGATACTAGCACCCCCTCACAGGTTGTTCTGAGTCAGTATCAAATGAGTTAATATATATAAAGTGCTTTGCAAAGCTTAAAGAGCTATGTAAATGTTAGTTATTGTTTATGGCATTTGGGAGTTTGCAAAGCGACTTCCTGATAACAACTTGCTGAGAAGCAGCATACTAGATCAAGTTCTGGACATGGGGTCAAGAAAATCTAATATTCTGATCCTGCCTCTGATACCAGTGTGACCTTGGGCATGTCACTTATGCCCTCTTAGCCTCTGTTTTTTCATCTGTAAAAGGGAGATAATAATAACTGTAATATCTTCCCCAGAGTATCATTGTAAAGCTCAAATGGGATAATATATTCCAAGCACTTAGCACACTTTAAAGCTTTATGTCAGTGAAGTTGATGATGGTAATGAACTTTCTGTTCTGAATCTGATTCTCACCAACGAGGAAGAGCCGGCTGCTGGGTTAGAAATGATGGGAACCTTGGGGGTGAGGTGGAATCACTCCTCCATCTTAGAATTTGTGATAGAAAAGGAGAGGAGGGTTGGGAGTAATCCGGCTTACGGCCTAGATTTTGGAAGAGCAGATTCCAAAAGGTCTAGAGAAAGGACGGGTCAGATCCCACGGCTTAAAACAGCCCAGTCACTTAGGGACAGTCAGTCAGTCCACAGCAGTTATTAAATGTGCCGGGTGCTGGGCACAAAGACAGGCAAAAGAGCCCATGCCCTCAAGGAGCTCCCAGTCTAATAGGGGAAGGCAAAGATAGAAATAACCAGGTACATGCAAGATATATAGAGAACAGACAGAGGATGATCTCAGACAGAAAGGCACTAGCATCTGGGGAGATGTGGAAAAGCCTCCTGCAGAAGGCTTTGAGCTGAGAGCTGAAGGAGGCTAGCAAAGCCATTAGGCAGAGAAGGGACAACATTCCAGGTATGGGGAACAGCCCGTGCAAAGGCATGGGTATAGAACAGGCTCTCGAGAATGAAAATCTGAAGGCACAAAGAGAAACCAATCTGATGAGGAAGAAAGGAGTAATTGGCTAAAGAGCCGAAGTTCTCTCACTTTTTAAAAAGTACATGCAGAAAACAAATAAAAGCAGGTGACAGAGAATGACCACAAAAGCATGAGTCCTTTGTTCAGTCATGTTTGACTCTTTGTGATCCCATTTGGGATTTTCTTGGCAAAGATACTAGAGTGGTTTACCATTTCCTTCTCCAGTTCATTTTACAGATGAGGAAACTGAGGCAATCAGGGTTATGTGACTTACCCAGGGTCACCCATCTAGGAAGCGTCTGAGGCCAGATTTGAACTCAGGTTGTCCTGACTCCAGACCTTGCACTCTCTCCACTATGCCAACTAGCTGCCCCTCAAAAACAAAGTACAGACTTATGACAATAGTGTCTCATGTCCCAAAATTCAGAAAGGGCCGAGGCTGGTGGTAGATTGAGGGTCACACAAAAGCTCGGGTTGCTTTTTTGTGTTTTTGTTTTGTTTTGCTTTTAACTATATTGGAGAGATTGTTGTTATTTGTCCTTCGTTTTCAAATAGGGCCAATGACATCAGGAAGCTGGTGTCTTGGCTTGCAAGTGAATCGGATTTAAGTGAGGCAGAGTGGTGCAAAGTCATCAGCCTCACTCTCTCCTCCAGTTTCTGATGACTCCAATTGGGGGGGGGGAGGCTCAAAGAAGAGACAGAACTACTTCTCAGGGTGTAATGGGAAAAAGAACAAAGGCAGGAAAAAGAAAGAAGGCAGAGATGATCAACTCTTAGTTTTACTCTGTTTTCTCCTCTCTGATACCTTAATTTTCCTTGGAATTGACCCTTGGTTTTCAAAGGCAAATGCAGCAAAGTGCAATCTCTGGCAGGGCATTGAGTACAGTAACTTTTGAGTATAGCAACAAGCTGAGAAAGTGCTTTCTGAGGCTCTGAAGAGGTTCCCCACCAGCAGGCTAGCTTATTGGAGATGAATTCTTTGGTCACAGCAACCCATTAAAAAAAATCCAAAATATCTCTCAGTCCTCTTTGCTCCTGCAGTGTGGGCAGAATGATGGAACAGGCTGTAAGGAGTACAGATAATCACACAGTTTTTAGACTATCTAAAAACTTTATTTTGACTGTTGGTACTCTAAATATGAGACCCTTGTCCAATGACCAATGAAAAGACGTGCTACGAGAAAATTGGAATTGTGTCGATATCCATGTGATGTCCTCACTGTAAATGAAGCCAGAAGAAGGAAGGAAATTACAGCTACATGGAAGGCAGTCTTGCAGGTTCTTTTTGATGGAGCAAATAAAGGAATTGGCAGAGTTGGTTTTACTTTGTGCCCAAAGATAATAAGTAATATCATTTTATGGGGTTTTTAGTTACCTTACATCACAATATTCATGGCAAATATTTGCCAAAAGACCACCATGAACATAATTGCAACTTATCCACCATCACCTACTGCAGAGGAGGAAACGGTAGGGTAATTTCATAAAGAACTTGATAGGACTCTATATCCTGATACTCAGTGACTCAATGAAAAGGTGGGAGTACGTGAGGATGTCAAGAAATATATTGGAAACCATTCGTCAAGAATGGGAATAAGAGAGGCCAAAGACTGTTAGACTACTTGAAAGCCTCACACCTCTATATCATAAATATCTTCTTAAAGAAAATAATCACTAAGCATTGATATGAAAAGCTCCAAATCATACCACAAAAATAAAATTGATTACACTTTAACAGACTGAAAATGGCTCATTACCGATGTGGAAGTTATTCTTGAACCAACTATGTGTGTACATTGAGACCACTGATTTGTTATGGTAAAAATAGAAATAAATAGTATGCTAGAAGAAAGGACAAAATAAGAGCTAGATGTGATATCTTTGTCGAAACAACTAAATCTTGACATTTTCAAATATGTTATCAATAATGATATATGAGTAATTAGCAGAAGAAAAGCTATAGACATATACCATAATAATTTCACACCAGTTTAATTGATGTAAACCAATTGCCAGAACTTGGAGACTAAAAGATCCTTAAAAATGACTTTGGGGGCAGCTAGGTGGTGCAGTGGATAGAGCACCGGCCCTGGAGTCAGGATGACCTGAGTTCAAATCTGGCCTCGGACCCATAATACTTCCTAGCTGTGTGGCTCTTGGCAAGTCACTTAACCCCAATTACCTAACAAAAAACAAACAAACAACAAAAAAAAGGTTTAGTCAGAAAATGCTTGACTGATTTGCCAAGCAGGGAGATATGACCACCAAAGGCAGCACCAGTTTAGAATATAACTGTTTATAAAATCATGGGGAGATGGCTAATGGAAATTTGTGCAGTATCATCTCATAAAAGAGAGGGAAACAGTGAGGGGTAAGGCCTATTTTTATTTTTATAATTTTTTTCCATGTAAAAACAATTTTCAACATTCATTTTTTAAACTTTTGAGTTCCAAATTCCTTTCCTTCTTCCCTTCCTCCTCTCTTCCCTCCTTGAGAAAGCAAGCAATTTGATATAGGTATACATGTGTAGTCACACAAAACATATTTCCAGTTTAGTCATATTGTGAAAGAAAACACAAACAAAAAAAACCAGCAAGAAAAAATAAAGTTAAAAAATAGTATGCTTCTATCTGCATTCATATTTCATCAGTTCTTTCTTTGGAGGTGGATAGCATTTTTCATCATGAGTTCTTGGGAATTGTCTTGAATCTTTGCATTACTCAGAATAGCTAAGTCATTCATAGCTGATCATCTTACAATATTGTTGTTACTGTGCGCAATGTTCTCCTGATTCTGCTCACTCTGAATCAATTCATGTAAGTCTTTCCAGGTTTTTCTGAAAGAATCCTACTCATTGTTTCTCATAGCACAATAGTAATCCATTCCATTCATATATTACAACTTGTTCAGCCATTCCCCAATTGATGGGCATCCCCTTGATTTCCAATTCTTTGTTACCATAAAAAGAGCTGCTATAAATATTTTTGTACATATAAGTCCTTTCCCTTTTTTTCAAATCTGTTTAGGATACAGACCTAGTAGTGGTACTGCTGGGTCAAAGGGTGTACCGTTTTATAGCCCTTTGGGCATAGTTCCAAATTGCTCTCCAGAATGGTTGGATCAGTTCACAAATCTACCAAAGGTGCTTTAGTGTCCTAATTTTCCCACATGCCCTCAAACATTTAACATTTTCCTATTCTGTCATATTAGCCAGTCTGATAGGTATAAGGTGGTACCTCAGAGTTGTTTTGATTTGCATTTCTCTAATCAATGTGTGTGAATTGAGGGCAACTAGGTGGCACAGTGGATAGAATGCCAGGCCTGGAGTCAGGAAGATTCATCATCCTGAGTTCAAATCCAGCCTCAGACACTTACTAGCTGTGTGACCCTGGGCAAGTCACTTAACCCCATTTGCTTCAGTTTCCTCATCTGTAAAATGAGCTGGAGAAGGAAATGGCAAACCACTCTAGTATCTCTGCTAATAAGACCCCAAATGGGGTCACAAAGAGTCAGATGACACCACAATCAATAACGATTTAGAACATTTTTTTTTCACACAACTATAGATAGCCTTTATTTCTTTGACTGAAAACTGCCTGTTCATATCCTTCGGCCATTATCAATTGGAGAATGACTTGTACTCTTATAAATTTGACTCAGTTTTCTATGTAGTTGAGAAATGACGCCTTTATCAGAGAAATGCCATAAATTTTTTTTCACAATTATGATTACTGTGTATTTCCCTCTATTTTATTTTTCCCCGTTTCCTTCTCTCTCTTTCTCCTTTCATCTTGTCTCTTCCTCAAAAGTGTTTTGCTTCTGATTACCACTTCCCCCAATCCACCTTCCCTTCCATCAGCACCCACCACCTTTTCTTATCCTTTTACGCTCCTACTTCCCTGGAGCTTAAGAAAGATTTCTATATTCACCTGAGTGTGTTTTATTCCCTTTTTGAGCCAATTCTGATGAGAGTATGGTTCAAGCATTGTCCACCCCCCCATCTTCCCCTCCACTGTAAAAGCTCTTTTGTGTTTCTTTTATGTGAGATAGTTTACTCCCATTATCTCTCCTTTCCCCCTTTTTGCAGTGCATCTCTCTTTCTTACCCCTTAATTTCATTTTTTTAGATATCATTCCATCATGATCACCCCTCTTTCTCACATCTTAATTTTATTTTTTGAGATATCATCACATCATAGTCAACTCACATTTGTGCCCTCTGTCTATGTATACTCCTTCTAACTTCCCTAATAATGATAAAGTTCTTAGGAGTGACAAGTATTATCTTTCCATGTAGGAATGCAAACAGTTTAACCTTATTGAATCCCTTATGATTTCTCTTTCCTGTTTGCCTTTTAATGCTTTTCTTGAGCATTTGACATTTCAAGTGATTGAAAGTCAAAATTTCTATTCAGCTCTGGTCATCTCATCAGGAATGCTTGAAAATCCTCTATTTCATTAAATATTCATTTTTCTCTTGAAGGATTACACTCAGTTTTGCAGGGTGGGTGATTCTTGCTTGTAATCCTAGCTCCTTTGCCCTTCAGAATATCACATTCCAAGCCCTCCAATCCTTTAATGTAGAAGCTGCTAAATCTTGTGTGATCCTAACTGTAGCTTAATGATATTTACATTGCTTCTTTCTAGATGCTTAAGGCCCATTTTTTAAAAACTGTGGCAAGAAACCCAAATAAGCAAAGTCCTGAGGGCATTTAAGGATGAAAATGGATGGAGGACAACAAAAACAAAAAAAAATTAGAAAATATCTGCAAAGTTCTTTATAACAAACTTTGGTTCATCATCAAGGGTGATAGAACTTACAAATTTGGATTCTATATCACAGTTCCACATGTGCTTATTGAGGTGATAGAACAGGCACTCAAGAAAACAAAGATGGGGAAAGCATCTGGATTAGACCAAAATGTACCTAGAGGTGATCTATGATAGAGGTGATGCAAGGGGATGTTGAGGGATTGATTCCTAAGTTTTCTGAAAGAGAAGTTACCAAAGTGTGAAAAAAGATCTTGGATCTTAATGCCAAAATAGCAGTTTATGGGATATTTAGTCATCTTACTGAAAACCTACATGCCTGTTTTCCTATCCATACACAACTTTGATGAGAATCGCCTATATGTGTATCATGGAGAATGCATGTATTAATAGGGACAGTTAGACTTTTGCAAGAGATAGTCATCAATTGGTCATGCCATTAGTATAATCCATTTAACTGAAAGATGTAGAGAACATAAGATCCCACTATATTATATTTTGCTGATTTTAAAAAGCATTTGTTTCAATAGCTCAAAATAATGCCTTTTTTCCAACATGGTAACTCCCATCCACATGTCAAAATTATTCAAGATTTCTTGAACAGTATGACCATAGAGATAACATTGTTTCATGACTGTTTGGTTATAAATAGCAGGCAAGGCATAGAATAAATGTTCAAAAGCATATACCATTGATGAAGGAGAACATCCAGAATAGAGTCCAACTTAAAGGGAAAATCTCTGGGGATGATTAGGTTCTGCAGGAGTGTGGGTGCCATTGTGTTGGTTGCATCAAACTCTGGGATGTTGAAGAGTCTGATGGAAGAAATCTACAGCCAATCAAAAGAGTTATTACACACAATCTAAAAGAGCTTGTCTGTCTGTCTGTGTCTCTCCACCTATACATAAGGAAGATGATTCTGATATCAGTATGGATTCAAGGGGGCAGAAGGTAAAGTTTAGAAGACCTGGAAATAACCAGAGAGAAAGGATGCAAGGGATATTGTGGAAGTAGAATCATCAGGACTTGGTAATCAATCAATCAATCAATCAGTAATTAATCAACACTGATTTGTTTAGTGTCTACTATGTGCCTGGCACTTTCCTAGGTGTTAGAGATACTAATGGAAAAGTGAAATAGTCCTTCCCTGAAGGAGCTTACATTCTACTAGTAACTATTTTAGATATATGAGTTGAGGGACAGGAAAGAGTCAAAGCTCATCAATCAGTTAATAAACATTCATTAAGCATCTATTATGTGCCAGGCACAGTGCTAAATGCTGGGGGTATAAAAAGAGGTACAAGATAGTCCCTGTCCTCAAGGAACTTACAATCTAATGGGTGATGACAGAGGAGACGAGGGGGCATATTTGAGAGATGTTTCAAAGGTGAAGTTGACAGGCCTTGGCAACAGATTGGATATGGCGGTGGGAGGAGAGATGGTGAGGAGTAGAGAACGACACCTAGGTTTTGAGCCTGAGGAACTGGGAGGATGGTGTTGCCCTAGACAGTAATAGGTAAATTAGGAGAGGGGGAAGGTTTAGGGAGGAAAGATAATGACATGTTGAGTTTAAGATGTTTACTGGACAACCAGTCTGAGATACCTGAAAAGCGGTTGTAGATGCGAGATTGGAGGTCATCAGAGAGTTTAGGGCAAGATGGGTAGATTTCAGAATCGTCAACATAGAGATGGTAATTAAACCCATGGCAGCTGGTGAGATCACCAGGTGAAGTAATATAGAGGGAGAAGAGAAGAAGGCCCAGGACAGAACCCTGTGGTCAGAGGGTATGATCTAGATGAGAGTCTAGAGAAAGAGACTGAAAAGGAGAGGTCAGATAAGTAGGAGAACCAGGAGAGATTGGTGTCCTGAAAACCTAGAGAGAAGAGAATATCAAGAAGAGGGTGATCAATAGTGTCAAAGGCTACAGAGAGGGTCAAAAAGAAGGAGTATTGAGAAAAAGGTTATTGGATTTGCAATTAAGTTATAGCTGGTAACTTTGGAGAGAGCAGTTTTGGTGGAATGACGAGGTCAGAAGCTGGATTGAAAGGGGTTAAGAAGAGAGTGAGAGGAGAGAAGGTGAAGGCACCTATGACCTTTTCACGGAGTTTGGTGACAAAGGGCAGAAGAGATATAGGATGATAGTTAACAAGGATGGAAGGATCAAATGAGGGTTTTTTGAGGATGGGGGAGACATGGACATATTTATAGGTAGGAAGGAAGGAGCCAGTAGTCACAGAGAGACTGAAGATAAGTGAGAGAGTGGGATTACAGGGGGAATTTTCACTTAGAGGAGAAGGGATGGAATGGGACCACTTGAGCAGGTAGAGGGGTTAGCCTTAATAAAGAGTGAGGTTAGCTCATCATGTGAGACAGAGGTGAAGGAGGAGAGAGTGGCAGAAGGCACCTGTGCGTATGAGATGAGGAAGAGGAGAGAAGAGGGAGTTCGTGGCCTCCATTTTTTTCTGTAAAATATGAAGCAAGCTTCTCAACTGAGAGAGTTAGGGGAGGGGAAGCCATGAGGAGAGATGAAAAGATTAGGAAGAGCCATTGTGGAAAGTTGGGAGAGTAGATTGATAAGGAAGCAAAGAGGAATTGCCTAGGGGCAGTAAAGGCCCAGTTGAGGCTGTGTAATATAAATTTGTAGCAGGCCCTGTCAGAATGATTGCATGATTTTTCTCCACCTGCATTCAGCAGCACACATGTAGAAGTGAAGGTGGCTGATGGTGGAAGTAACATAAGGCTGAGGCTTGGCAGGGCACAATTGGTGATTTGATAAAGGGACCAGGGACTCAAGAGAAGGGGACAGTATAGAGATGAACTGGTTCACCAAAGGGTCAAGATGGGGAAAAGAGGAGGGAGTGACTGGTAATGGCCTGGGAGACAACTGAGCGTTTCGGGGATTGGAGATTGTGGTGAGGATGAAGAGTAGGATTTGGCAAGGGAAGGTACAGGGAAAGGTGGAAAGCCAATAGATTGAGGTGGGTAAAGGAAGAGGTCATGGGAGATGAGTACATTGAGTGACAGAGTGGTTAGGCTGTTTGAGGGAGAGTCAATACGTATGTTGAAGTCTCTTAATACGAGGCAAGGAGTTGAGGAGGAGAGAAAAATTGTGAGCCAGGAATTGAACTCATTGAGGAAGGAAAGGGAGTGACCTGGGGGGTCTGTAAACAACAGTTAACGGTATTTTGATTGGGTGGTACATATGAACAGTGTGGACCTCAAAAGAAAAGAGATTGGTGAGTGATAGAGTTTGAGGGAGAACCTTAAATTAGCAATAGGGAACAAAGAGTATTCGGACTCCCCCACCTTGACCAGTGAGCCAAGACGAGTGAGCCGAGGTCCAGCAGTACTGGAAAGGGTGGCCCTGTAGACTGTGTCGGAGAGAGAGAGGGGAAGGTTGAGGATGCAGGTAAGCTTATTGCCTAGGGAATAGACATTTCAAGGGGCACAATGGAAGGGGTGGGTAGCATTTAGTTGGGACTTTGGTGTGGGAGGGATGAAGGGGATGGGAATAAGGAATGGTAATGTAGGGCTGGGGAATGGGGAATGGATTGGGAACTCCAAGGTTTCAGACACGGGAGAGACACAAAAAAACAGCAAAGTCAGAAAGAGGACCAAATTTAGGGGGAAAGCAGTGAGCTCAGTTTGGGACCTGGTAGCCTTGTGATACAAGTGAAGATGTCCTACAGGCACTTGGTATAGATCTAGAACTCAGAGAGAGGTCAGGGCTGGAGATGGAGATTTGGGAGCCATCTGCACAGAAGCGGTAGCTGAAGCCATGGAAGAGAAGATTACCAACAACAGAGAATCAAAGGGTGGGTCCAGGGGCTCAGTCAGGAAGGAAAGAAACAAGCATTTATTAAGTACCTACTGTATACCAGAAGCTATGCTAAGCACTTTTTACAAATATGATCTCATTTGATCCTCACAGCAACCCTTCAAGGTAGGTGTTATTATTATCCCAATTTTACAGTTGAGGAAACTGAGTCAAACAAAAGTTAAGTTCCTTGCCCAAGGTCACACAACTAATATGTCTGAGGTCAAATTTGAGTTCAGGTCTTCCTGGATCCAGGCCCAGCGCTCCATCCATTGCACCACCTCGCTGTACTAGGATAGCATATTGGATAGAATAACAGACTTGGAATCATTAAGACTCGGATTCGAATTCTGTCTCATATTCTTACTAGTTAAGCTCTCTTAGCCTCAGTTTCCTCATGTAAAAATGGGGATGATACTAGCACCTACCTCACAGGATTCTTATGAAGGTCACATCAAATGAGATAATCTATATAAAACACTTTGCAAACCTGAAAATACTAGATACATGTTATATTCATATAAAGCACTATATTTTGGTTACCCCTAAAGCCAGAGTCCATTTTGGGACCAGGGTAAGAGTTCTGTCTGGGGTTGTCAGGACTCAGACGTGAGTGGGGAGCAGAGTGTTTCTCTGGTCTGGACAGAGATAGTCCGTCGTCTCAACATTACCCTCCCATTCCTCCCAGCCTGGACTATAAGCAAAGCAGCTTAGGGAATCTGGGAGCTCCTGATCATGTCTCTATAGTCGCCCTGACTCCTGCTTACATCTGGATTGCTGGATGGCTTCCTCGACCTGCCTGGCTGCTGGAGACTTTCCCTTTAAGTCTGGCTTGGTCAGTGGTTTGGCAGAAAGAGCCCTGATTTGGGTACTGGAGCCCTAGGTTCAATCTCAACTCTTCAGCAGACTGTGTACTTTGGGTAAATTCCTTCCCATTTCTAAGTCTCAGTTGCCTCCTCTACAAAATGAGGGTGTTAATCTCTGTTTGCTTTTAGGTCTAAATTTGTGGGTCTTATGATCCCAGAGTCCTGTTTTTAACCACTAACTTACTGTGTGACCTTGGGTTTGTCACATATGTTCTCTGAGCCTCTGTTTCCCCATCTGTAAAATCAAGGGGTTGGACTCTGACATCTGAGATCTCCAGTTTTCTCAGTTCGTGAGTCTATAAAGGTTGGCTGTGTCTTTAGAACACAAGGAAGTGGGGGAAGGGGAGAGGGAAAAGAGACTCAGGAGGAGAGGATTGGTGATAGGCTAAGGGTGAATTGGGACAGGCCAGGACTAGACCCAGCAGATGTCAGGCAGGCTCTGGCAGGTGGAGGAGGGGGAAGCAGGGAACAATCATCACCAGCTTGGCATCTCCCAATCCTGTCAGATGGCACCAGAGCCTGAGGATGAAGCCCTGCACTCCAGGCTCCACACCTTTCCCTCTCTCGACCCCCCATGGGGAGATCTCACCCCATCCCCCTCACCACTCTCTGCCTCCTCCCCACCCCACCACATCTGCTTGCCTGAGCTGAAGCCAGAGGCCTGGGGGAGCACGTGTGTGTGTGTGTGTGTGTGTGTGTGTGTGTGTGTGTGTGTGTGTGTGTGTG
>NW_020953951.1:545672-625084 GCF_900497805.2 Vombatus ursinus | reverse complement strand
GTGTGTGTGTGTGTGTGTGTGTGTGTGTGTGAGTGAGTGTGTGAGGGGGCTGGCACTGGGTGGGTGGCAAGGGAGGTGACACCCTACTCAGCTCCTAGTCACTGTGGTAGGCTCCCCACCCCCACCTGCCAGGGGCTTTCCTGGGCAAGGGGGAGGGAGGTGGAAGACGAGGTGAGAAGAGCCAGGGCACAGCTGTGTGAGTACGTCTGCTGTAAGGTCGGAGCGGCTCTTTTCTTTTCTTTTGAGAAATCTTCCTTCCTTCCTTCCTTTCTTTTTTCCATTTCTTTTACTTCTTTCTTTAGGGAGCTAGCGGGAGGAGGGTAATGGCCCTAAATACAGACACAAATACATAAACCTGCACCCCTCAACACCTGCACACCATACACGCGTGTGAACATGCACAGACTCGAGGCATCACACATAAAATCACACACAAAGTCAGAAGGATGAGTCACAGAATCGCACATAACTGCAGAGCAGAGACACATAGTCATACCCAGATACACACGGACACAGCTGCACTCGCACATCCGTGGACAGTTGCACCTAGGGATGGCCACAGACAAACACTCCCTTACCGCACACGGTCACGAGCGCTCAGAAACCACGAACAGCTTTGTATAAGCATGAACAACGCCACACCCACGCACACATGCCCGGACGAGGGAGAAAGGCCAGGTTGGTCTGGTGAGTGCCCCCTGGCCCTGAGCAGGGCAGAGGGGAAGGAGATGTCAGTTGGAAGTCCCAAACCTGGGATAACGGAAGGGATTCCCTGGGACGGATGGGTTAAGCTGAGTTGGAACTCAGAGAAACAGACTGGAAAACACTCATAAAGCATCATCTCAGAGCAGACATTCAATATTCAGAGTCCCTAAGGGTGAAATTAGGAGTTAGCAGGGCACGATGTGAATTTTGAAAGGCAGGCACAGCCTGAGGCAGAGCAGGCAAATAGCAAACCTTCTGGGCAATACCGTTGTAGGAAGATTTCCCCCAAGTGGCACTGGCCGTGTCTGGACACATCTCAGGAATCAAGGGACATGGGCTTAAACCAATGAGGTTTGAAGCTAGATAAGATGGACAGATGGTTCTGAGCTTGGGGAGGGGACAAGCTGGGCAATGGAGGTCTTGGGATCAAGGTACATGTAGCCAGGATAAGCAGCATGTGCGGGGGCCAGAACTAGCCTTCCAAGGCCTTGCGGGTCATAGCTAGAACCTCACAGCTGGAAGGGACCTGCAGGGAAATTTGAATTGAATCTTCCCAGCCCTAAGGACAACACTCTTTCCCTGGCTCCACCTAGCTGCCTCTAACATGCTCAACAAATGGTCCAAGGCCTTAGTACAGTGCCCGGCACATAGCAAGCACTTTATAAAGAAATAAACAAATAGACAAACAAACAAACAAATAACGAATGAATGAATGAATGGCTAACCAGCCTTTGCTTGGAGACCTCCAAAGAGGAGGGAAGCATATTGCCTCCCAAGGCAGCCCTTTCTACTTTGAGAGAGCTCTATGTATTGGGAAGTTTGAAATCTACTTTTCTCTGTCTGGAGTTTAGCTTAACTGGAAGAAAAGTCGGAGTAGCAAAATGAATGCTACATCCAGAGACAGAAAACCTGAATCCAAATCTCACCTCTGCCAATTGTTGACTTTCATGAACTTGGGAAAGTCATTTTATTGGATGGGTCTGCATATGTGGACCAGAAACACTTGGAAATCTATAAGATGGGGATGGTCATAATCCTTGTGCCAGCTACATCACAGGGGTATAAGAAAAGCATTTTGTAAACCTATTATAATGATAATAACAATAGCTAGCAAGTATAATAATATAACATTATGGTATAATAAAAATATTGTATATAATAATAATAAACTAGCTTTACAGTTTGCAAAGTGCTTTACAAATATTGTTTCATTTTGTCCTGTCAATAAGCCTGGGAGATAGGTGCTATTATTATTCACATTTTTCAGATGAGGAAACCGAGGCAGAGGTTACTCAACTTAGAGTCACAGCCAATAAGTGTCTCAGATTGGATGACTCACTGGATAGGGAGTCACTGGGCCTAGGGTCAGGAAGACCTGAATTCAAATCCAACCTCAGACACTTGCTAGCTGTGTGACCCTGGACAAGTCACTTAACCTCTGTTTGCCTCCAGAGAAGGAAATGTCAAACCACTCCAGTATCCTTGCCAAGAAAACTCTATGGACAATATTGATGTGATATGGTCCACAGGGTCTTAAAGAATCAGACGTGACTGAACAACAACTAATCTGACCATAGGCTTTGCGCTCTATCAAATACACCTATCGTATCAATCTATCCGACAGAGAAATAGGATCTGTTCTTACTGTCATTAGACAATCACAAGAACTTAAATATTATCAATTTCTTCCCCCACATTTTACAGCGGGAAGAACAAAGGATTTTGAGTGATGCTCTAACGGATTAATGTAAAAAAAATAATAAATCTTAAGTATTAAGAACTACTCAAAGTGGGAAGTGTGTTTTCAGTAGGTAAAGGGTCCTCTACCACACTAGAGATCAGGAGCCCTGTGTTGGGAAATCTTCAGGTATGGATTGGAATAGAAGCCCACTGAGTGCTCTTCCAATTCTGAAATTCTGTGATTGTGTAATTCTGAGTCAAATGAACTAGTTTTGAATCAGCAGTGGGAATCTTTCTGAGCAGGTCGAGGGATCAAAGGGGAAATCATCTGGGTCGTGGCCACCAATCAGTCAGCTAATAAGCACTATGTAGATCAATGGAAATGCAGCCAGAAAAAAAAAAGCCCCTTCCCTCAAGGAGCTCCGAAGTCTAATAGGGGAGATAACATCTACATAACTGTGTACATCCAAGATGTATAGATTTGTTGCATTATTTAGTCATTTCAGTCATGTCTGACTCATCATGACCCTATTTGGGGTTTTCTTGGCAAAGATACTGGAGTGGTTTACCTTTTCCTTCTCCAGCTCATTTTACAGATGAAGAAACTGAGGCAAATGGGGGCAATGACTTGCCCAGGGTCACACAACTAGTAAGCATCTGTTGGAGGCCAGATTTGAATTCAGGAAGAAGAGTCTTTCTGACTCCAGGCCTGGCACTCTATCCACTGCACCACCTACCTACCCCATATGTAGATTAGATGGCAACTTGAGAGGGGAAGGCATCAGTAGGGAGAGGAAGGGAGACACTAGGAAAGACTTGCTGCATAAGGTAGAAATTTGACTGGATCTTGATGGAAGCCAGAGAAGCTGAGACATCTGAAAGATGGGGAAGAAGGACAACCTGGAATGATTCAATCAGTGCCATGTAAATTTCAGCATCTTAGGGAAAAGCTCCAGTTACCCTACCTTAGTTACGGCTCTAGTATGCTCCCAGCTCTGCTCTTTTCTAACTGTGTGATATTAGGCAAGCTCCTTCCCCTCTCTGGTTCTCAGCCTCATCATATGTAAAATGAGGAAGATGATATGAAGAAGGGAAGCCTTCGGGAGGGACGTGAGAGCTGTCTTAGAGTATCTGAAGGCTGTCACCTGGAAAGGATGACTCATTCTGTTTGACTCTGGAAAGCAGAATTAGAAGCAAATGGGCAGAAGTTGCAAAGAGCCAAATTTGGGTTTGATGTCAGAAAAAACTTCCTAACAATTAGAGTTGTTCAAGGGAAACTGGCTGCTACAGGAGGTAAAGGGTTTTCCCTTCACTGGAAGTTTTCAATCAGAGGCCAGATGCCCATTGGTTAGTGATGTTAGTAAGTGTGTGTTGGACCAGATGGCCTTTCAGCTGTAGGATTCTGTGGCTCTGATAAGATACGCTCTCCGTTCCCCTTCATCTATAAATAAGACAGTCTATAAGCTCATACCTAAACGAAGAATCAAAGAAGGGAAAGCACTTACCCTGTATCACACAGGATGCTTTGTTTTAGGGTGGGATCCCTTACGCCTTTCCCGGGAGGCTTTCCAGTACAGTCTGGGCTATCACAAGTCATCTTGACTTTTGTCTTGCCACTGGACTCAGATGACTCTGGAGAAGAGAGTGAGGCTGATGACTTTACACAGCCCTGATCCACTTAAGTTCAATTCACAGCAAGTCAAGACATCACCCTCATGATGTCATCAGTCATTTTTGAGAATGAAGGACAAACAACAACAATCCAATATGGTGTATTGGAAAGAGGACTGGACATGGACATGAGGCCCGGCTCTGAGACAAATTAGTAGTGTTACCCTGAGCAAGAGTCTCAGTTACCTCTCTTGGTAAGTAGGGATGCTAACCCTAGCGCATTTAGTTAGTATGGCTATGAATCAGTTCAGCCATTCTGGAAAACAAGTTGGAATTATGCCCCCCAAATTACCAAATTCTGCATACCCTTTGACCCAGATATTCCCCTAGTAGGCCTATATGCCAAAGAAATCAAAAAAAGAGGAAAAGGACCTATTTGTTAAAAAATATTTGTAGCAGATTTTTTTGTAGAGGCCTCATATTGGAAACTAAGGGAATATCCTATCAGGGAATGGCTAAATAAACCGTGGCATATGAATGTAATGGAATATTATTGTGCCAACAGAAATGACAAAACAAACAGTTTCAGAGAAAACTTAGAAGACTTCTATAGATTGATGTAGAATAAAGTGAGCAGATGAGACAAACAGCTTCAATCGATGTAATGATAAGCCAGGAATCTGGGAGACTGAGGATGAAACATGCAACTCACTTCTTGACAAGGAAGTGATAAATGTAGAAAGGCATACGTTCTCGGACAGGAAATGTGGGAATTTGTTTTGCCAGTCATATGTTTATGATAAGGATTTTATGTATGTATGCGGGTATTTATTTATTTTGTTGTTATTCAATTGGGAAGGGCAGATTATAAACTTATATAAAATAAATTCATTCAAAAGAATAAGTAGGGATGCTACTTATACCTCAAGGGGCTAATATAAGAAATATGCTTTGTAAACTTTAGCACTTTCTAGGGCATTCAGCCTCTGATTAGCATCTCACCTTCTTTCCTTCAGTGCTTGTGAAAGTCCTTTATAAGAAAAATACCAGGGGCAGCTAGGTGGCACAGTGGATAGAGCACCGGCCCTGAAGTTAGGAGGACCTGAGTTCAAATCCGGCCTCAGACCACACACTTGACACTTACTAGCTGTGTGACCCTGGGCAAGTCACTTAACCCCAGTTGCCTAAAAAAAAAAAATACCAGCCTACAACAGGAGGGCATCCACAGCAGGTCCAGAAGAACTAAGTAGAATCAGAGGGTTCTAGAGGCAAGTCAGCATCTAGGGGGCAGTGGCAGAGGAGGAAGAGCCTCTGCTTTCTTTCCCCTTACTGGATAAAGCTAGGTGCTGGCCCTTTAAGGAGAAGAAAAGTCCTCAGACTCTGAATGCTGTTTCCCTTTCTGTGTGGAATCACAGAGTTAGAAGGGACCTGAGTACACATAGTCCAACCCGAATACAAGCAGGAACCACATCCCCAGCTCATCCCCAGCAAGAGGACATTCAGCCTATACTAGGGGACGTCCATAAGTAAGGAACTTCTACCTCTCAAGATAAATCCACTCTATTATCAATAATAACTCCCCTTACATAATGCATTAAGGTTTAAAAAAAAAACACAACAGTCCAGTATGTTAGAGAATATAATATCCATTTTAGAAAAATAAAAATTGAAGCATGGAAAGGCCAAGTGACACGCCCTGGTTCACACAACTTGTAAATGACTGGAATTTCAGTCTTGAATTACAGCTCTCTTCTGGCACTCCACACTGACTTTCCTTTTTTAATGATTCTAGTTCAGGGATGGGGAACCTGCAGCCTCGAGGCCACACGTGGCCCTCCAGGTCTTCAAGTATGGCCTGTTTGGAGTCAGTCAAAGGGCAGAACTTGAGGACCTAGAAGGTCACGTGTGGCCTTGAGGCTCCACCCTTGCTCTAGTTGTTAGTAAGTTTTTCTTTATGTTGACCTGAAATTTGCTTTCTGATCTGTGGGGCAGGGAAGGGAGAGTGCATTTATTAAGGTCCTACTATGTGCCAGGTTCCATGCTAAGTGCTTTACAAGTGTTATCTCCTTTGATCCTCACAACCATTACTGCTATTATTATCCCCATTTTACAGTTGAGGAAACTGAGGCAGACAGAGGTTAAGTGACGTGTCCAGGGACACACAGCTAGCAAGTGACAAGATCTTGTTACTATTATCCTGAAGGTCCTTGAATTCCGGGTTGGATAGTTCAAACTTTCCCCTGGAGGAAACAGGGAGACGTGGTGTGATGAGAGCTGGGCATCTTCGGCAGGTACAGGCTAACCTGATATTAGGCTTCAGTAAGAGAAGCATCATGTCCAGAGCAAGGGGGTGGATAGTCCTTCGAGAATCTACTCTGACCAGTCCACATCGGGCATATTGTGTCTAGTTCTGGGTATTGCATTTTAGGAAGGATATTGGCAATTTGTAGAAATGTGTGGAGGGTGCAGAGAGGCAGGTTTTGGCTACATGTAAAGGAAAATGTTCTAATCATCTAAGCTGCACAAAAGTGAAACGGGAAACCCAGGGAGGCTCCCCCTCTCTTTGGGTCTTCAGGTAGAAGCTGGATGACCCGAGTCGGGTTCCTGCTGAGGTACAGGTCTGAACAGATGGCCTCCGAGGGAGGTCTCTTCCATCCCAGAAAGCCTGTGACGATGCCTCGGGCAGTGGCTGCGGGATTGCTGGGAAGGAAAGAGATGTCTGGGGGTCGGAGGGATCTAAGCTCTCTCATTCGGAACTTCCTTCCTCCCCACAATTGGCCTCTAGGGTACCAAAGGGTTTCCGGGAAGGGGGAGACAGACCTCAGCAGCTCCGGAAGATCCTAAATAATTGAGTCCAGTCCACAGGGACAGGACCCGGAGCATCTGCAAAAGGAAGTTCCGGAGGGTGGCGGCCCATTCCATTCCGAGAGCCCTTGAATCTGCGGAGGGCCCCCTCCCAAAGGCTCTATTAGAGCCATTAGGAGGAACCCTTTCTCCAGCTCTGACCTGAAATTTGAATCTCGCCTCTCCCTCTCCAAATCCTTCCAGCCCTATTCCCCTTGTCTCTTCCCCAAACTTCCCCAGCCCCTGGTCCACTCTCCTGTCCAAATGCCCCCAGATCTGCTTCTACTCCCTCCTTTCCAAACTGTCTCCTCTGCCCTTCCCCCTTACCCAAGTCCCCCCAGTCCCGGCTCCTGCCCTTTCCCCAAACTGGCAGGCTCTTCTTTCTTCTGTCTCCTAGCTCCCAGCTGAGCCCCAGGGACTCTCCCATTTCCTTGTGAGAGGCGTCTCTCCAACTCTTCTCTATGGATCTGCCTACTCCCCAATGTCTGGTCAGTTCCTCTAACCCTCTCCATCTTTTCAGTCTCTCCTACCAGTTCTGTCTCCCTCTCTCCATGCTTCCCCTCCCCATCTCTGTCTCCAGTTCTATCTCTGTCTGCATCTCATTCCCTCTCTTTCTCTCTCTCTCTGAGTCTTAGGGTTTTTTTCTGCTGTATTCTGCTTGTGTTTTGTCTCTGCATGCACCCCATCTTTCTCAATCTCTGCTTCTCTGTCCTCATCTCTGACTTTCTCTCCAACTCTGACTCTGACTCTTTTTCTCTCTTTGTCTCTGTCACTGTTTCTCTCCCCACCATCTCTCTCTCTCTCTCTCTCTCTCTCTCTCTCTCTCTCTCTCTCTCTCTCTCTCAGTCAAGCCCTACTTTTCTCTCCTGTGTCCCAGGTAGACTGTCTGCCTCAGGAGACAACAGGTAAGGAAGTTTTTAGGGGTGAAGGCATGGAAATTTTCCACCTCTCTGATGAATGGTCCAGGCCTTAGATCTTATGTACCCACGCCATCCAGGAGCCTCCCATAATCTTACATGGGGGCACAATAAATATTATACAAGTATCCTCTCACCTTCTCCTTTGGCCATGCCCATTCCTTCTTCATTCCCTACCTCCTCCTTCATACCCTGCATCTCCACAGCTTCAGAGGAATCAGAATCCAAGAAGATCAGAGCAGGAGGGTCCTAAGAGACCACTGAGTCCAGCTGGCACCGAGAGAGGGAAAATGTCTCACCTAGGATCACAAGGCAAGTTATGGGCCAAGAATCAAGATCTCAGCATTAGGAGGGAGGTCTAGTCCAACTCATCTACAAACAGGAGTCCTGTCTGCCACATCACTGACCAGTGGCCATCCAGCCTCTGCTTGGAGACTTCCCATGATGAAGACCTCATTCCATTATGGGCAGCTCTGATGACTACTTCCTTGTATTAGGCCAAGGAGGCAACATGGCCCAGGGGATAGAGAGAGAGAGCCTTAGGTTCAGGAAGGCCTGGGTTCGATCACTGCCTCTGGCAAATACAATCTCTGCATCCCTGGGCAAGTCACTTAACCTCCTAGTGCCCCCAGACCACTCTTGTCCAGCAGATGCCAATCTGCACTGGTAGCAGGCATTGTCCCACCTGGTAGCTCCCTACGGCACAGTATGTTTGTGCACGTGTATGTACATATGTGTTGTCTTTGGAACCAGAATCTCCCTCTATGACATTTGAGGCCCAGCAGGTACAGAGACTGCCCTCACAGAAAGCTACCTATGTCATAGGACTGAGCCTTTAACTTAATGGGGGGAGGGAAGGGCAAATGTAATCATCATCATAATAATAATACTAGCATCTGTACGGCACTTTAAGGTTTGCAAAGCACTTTACATATGTTATCCTATTTGATCCTCACAATGACCCTATGAGATAGGTGCTGTTATTATCCCTATTTTACAGATGAAGAAACTGAGACTCCAAAAAGGATAAGTGACTTGCCCAGGATCACAAAATTAGTAAATGTCTGAGGTCAAATTTGAACTCAGGTCTTCCACTGCTCTACCTAGGAAGAGTGTGTTAAGGGCAAAGGAGGGGGTCAGGAACATGTCATGAGAAGCATGAGGAGGGTGAGATCACTTTCTGCCGGGGGTAGCTGGGAAGGCTTCCTGGAAGAAGTGGTGTCTAAGGGACTGGAAGCTCCTTGAAGGCAGGTAGGGATTCAGCTTGGAATGCCCTCAGAGCTTATTACAAGCCTTTATACATGGCAGGCTCTTAATGAATATTGGCCATTAAAATCCATTGAGATTCAGAGCCATGGGGCTTTGTCTGGAGCTCTGATACAGGAGGGCAGCCGGGAGACAGAGAAGGGACCAGGGCTTGCCTCTGAGGGGCTCCCTGGCCGGGTCTGGGGACCAAATCCAGCCTGAAAACAGAACATGCAGGGTTTGAGGCTGAGGAGGAGCACAGGAGCTCAGAGGAGGGCTGGGGTGGTCAAGGAGGGCTTCCCAGAGGAGGTGAGATCCAAAGAATGGTGTAATTCAGACAATAATGGATGGCATCTCTAAGGGGATTTCAATTTTACAATGCATTCTCTCATTTGACCCTCACGACAGGCATTCTTTTTTATTTATGTATTTGTGTTGGGGGAAGGTTTGCTGTTGTTCAGTCATTTCTGACTCTCCGTGACCCCATTTGGGGTTTTCTGGGCCAAGATACCGGAGTGGTTTGTCACTTCCTTTTCCAGCTCATTTTACAGATGAGGAAACTGAGGCAAGCAAGGTTAAGTGATTTGCCCAGGGTCACACAGTGTCGGGCCTGATTTGACTCCAAGCCTGGCCCTCTACTCCAACGTGCTGCCTTCTCGCCCTCACTTTCATCCTCATTTTACAGGTGAAGAAGCTGAGGCTCAGAGGTGTTGAGTGACTAACCTGGGGTCACACAGCTAGTAAGGAAGGGACAGAGGGGAGAGTCAAACCCAGACCTCTCCTGACTTGACATTCTCTTTCCACTGCCCCCAGCCGCCTCCTGTAGAGAGGAGGGCCATACTAGGTTGTCCTGGAGAGAGGGATGAGACTTATTCTGTTTGTAGGAACAACCGGGTTTGCAGGAAGCTGCCCGGAGATTCTGTGAAGGTGGGAGACCCCAGAGTGGGAGCAGAGTCTCCAGAAAAACACCCAAAAGACCCCTGGGCCAGGAGTCAGGAGGGCCAGCCGCTGGGCCGCAGCCTCATTGGGCGATCTTGGACAGACGCTCTCCCCTTTCTAGGTCTCGTTTCCCTTTCCTGCCCAATAAAGGAGTTAGACTCCGTAATGTCCCCTGTCAGCTCTGAGAATCAAGGCCTCAGCGGCTCCTCTCTACCCTTGCTCCCCCCGCCCCACCCCCAGCAACGGCTCCGGGTTGCCCCCTGCCCCTCCAAGAAAGGAATGTCTCCTCTCTCCTCCCATAGTCTCCCCAGAACCACAGCCCCTAGTCAGAGCTGCCTGGGGAGCTGGAGTTTGGAGGTTGGATTACCCGCTGTTCTCTTGTAGCCATGAATAATGTAGCCTGAGCCGTGATTGGAAAGTGACCTCACCCCAGCCAGGCTGCCCCGCTCCCCTTCCCCCTACCCCCAGCCCAGCCCCACCCCACTCCTCCTACCCAGCCTCCTGCCCTGGCTTGGCCCTGCTCCCTCCTTGCCCAGCCCGGGCCCTATGCCCACCCCTACACACATCTCCTTAAAACAGGGAACTGCCCTGATTGGGAGGCAAGAGATTTGGCCTCAAGTCCCTCTCCGCCCTGACTCACTCTGAGCTGAGGAGGTTACCTCTCCTCTCTGGGCCTCAGCATCTTCATCTGTAAAAGAAAGGGGTCGAATTCCTGCCCCAGCTTCCTCGGAAGCCCCCGGTCACATTCCAGGCACACACCAGCAGCCACCCCACCTCCCCAGGGCCAGGGCGGCAGGAGAATTCTATTCTGCTCCAAAGAGGAGGGGCCTGAGCCCCTGGTTTCTTGGCGTTGCTGCCCTTCAAATGGGGGGACGGGGCGCCTCAAGAATGGTTCCCCACAGTTCTGCTGAGGCAGTGGCTGTGATGTCCCCAGGGTCAATAGAAGCATAAGAACTGGAAGGATCTTCAGGGATCATTGAATCCAGCTCCAAGGGGCAGCTCGGTGGTGCAGTGGAGAGCGCCCCAGGCCTGAAGTCAGGAAGACCGAGTTCAAATGTGACCTCCGACAGGGACTAGCTGCGTGACCCTGGGCAAGTCACTTAGCACCTATTTGCCTCAGTTCCTCATCTGTAAAATGGGGAGACGCTGAGAAGGAAATGCCGAATCACTCCAATATCGTTGCCAAGACTTTGTCCGTGAGCTCATGTAGAATTGGACACAACTGAAAGATTAGACAACAACAACAAATCTAAGCCCTCCTTTTACAGAAGAGGAAATAGAGTCACAGAGATGACTAGCTTTTAACAAGCCTTTGATAAAGACTCCTATTTTATTTTGTTCCAGACATCAAGCTGGAAGACAGTATAATTAGGTAGATTCAGGATTGGTTGAATGGTTAGGCTCAAAGAGTAGCCATTGGCAAGAGGTCTCCAGTGGAGTGCCCCAGGGAACAGTGCTTGGTCCTGTGTCATTTAACATTTGAAAAAAATCAATGACTTCAGTAAAGGCATAGGAGGTATATTTTATCAATTTGCAAATGACGGCAAACTAGGAGGGATAGCTTACACACTGGGTGACAGAGTCAGGATCCAAAGAGATTGTTGGACCAAATCGAGTAGATTAAAAGCAGAAAAAAACACGAAAACCCAGCATGTCCCAAAAGTCTTAGTGCAGTCTGAAGCCATTAAAGCTTCCATGTCTATGAATTCACAAATCTCTAACACACACAGCTGGTTTTTTAAAATATGTACTAAAGTCAGTCTAGTATGCCAATTCTGTCCCGCTCATCCATGTCCCTTCTTGTACTTTCTTCCACTCTCTCCTTCTTCATGTTTCTTTCACCACCTACAGTCCGTCACCTCTGAAATTATCATTCGTCCTCACGTCAGTCAGAGTCCTTAAATCTTTCCAAATTGCTTTCTTTTCAATGTTGTAGTGCCTGTCCAAACTGTTCAGTGCATCACTTTGTGCAAGTTTTCCCAGGTTCCTCCAAATCCATCCTTTTCATCATTACCTATGGCAGAATAATATCCCCATTATGTTCCTGCATCGCAATTCGCTCAGCCATTCCCCAGTGGCTGGTCCCCCACTTTGTTTCCAGGTCTTTGCCACAACAACAATAAAAATAATGCTATAAATACTGTTATCCAGATGGGTCCTTTTCTCTCTTTCTTCAATCTTTTTGAAGGACTTACCTAGAGGTCATATTGCTGCATGAAAGGACGTATCCAAATTTAGTGATTTTTGAGATACTTCCACATTGCTTTCCAGAGGGACAGCTAGGTGACGCAATGGATAGAGCACCGGCCCTGGAGTCAGGAAGACGTAAGTTCAAATCTGGCCTCAAACACAAAACACTTACCAGCTGTGTGACCCTGGGCAAGTCACTTAACCCCATTGCCTAGCCAAAAAAGCAAAAAAAAAAAAATCACATTGCTTTCCAGAATAGGTGGGCAAAATAGGATTTAACAGGAATAAATACAGAGTGCCCCAAAAGTCTTAGTGAAAATTTTGGGTCACTCTATACAAAATCTTATACTTGGGTTAAAAAAATGACTTTATAAACACAATCCAGAGAAGTATGACTAGACATAGGTAGCTAGGACTATCTGCACAGGGAATAGAGGGTGGGAGTTGGAGACAGGAAGACCTGAGGTTGAACTAGGCCTCAGATACTTATTAGCTGTGTGACTTTGAGCAAGTCACTTAGACTTTCTGTGCCTCAGTTTCCTCATCTGTAAAATAAGAATAATAATAGGATTGTTGTGAGAATCAAATCAAATGAGTTAACATGTTAAAGATCTTTGCAAACCTTAAAGCACTACATAAATTTATATATACATACATATGTGCATGTGTATGTATGTGCATATACACATATATTTAGACAGAAGTTCATCTGAAAAATATCTAGAGTTTTCAGTGGATCACAAATTCCATTTGAGTTAACAATGTAATATGACAGCCAAGAAAAAATCAATCCTTTTTTTTGTGAGGCTATTGGGGTTAAGTGACTTGCCCCAGGGTCACATAGCCAGTAAGTGTCAAGTGTCTGGTCTAAGACCATTTGAACTCAGGTCCTCCTGACTCCAGGGCCAGTGCTCTATCCACTCTACTCCACCTACCTGCCCCAAAAATCAACTCATTTTTTAAGAGAGGCATAGTATCCAGCACGAGAAAAGTTCTAGTCTTGCTATATTCCACCCTGGTCAGACCAGATTTGGAATAATGCATTTCATTTGGGGTGGCAGGTTTTAGTAAGGATGATGGTAAACTGGAGTGTGTCCAGAGGAAAACAGCCAGAACAGCATATGAGCATCAGCTAAAGGAACAAAAGAAGAAAAGTCTTAGGGTAGAACATGAGAGCTAATAATGGCAATATTGTAAACTGTTAAGGTTTACAAAGGGTTGCAAATATTATCTCATTTGGTCCTGCTAATACCTACTGTGACACCTAGCTGAGTAGCTGGGCTACCAGGCTGTCTTCAAGGAGTTGAATTGTTATTGTTATTTTGTCCTTCATTCTCAAAGAGAACCAGTGATGTCACAGGGTGATGTCTTTGCTCACTAGATTTAAGTGAGGCAGAGCTTCACAAAGTCATCAGCCTCACTAGAGTCATTGAAGCCCAACGGCGAGATTAGAGTCAGGACGACTGGAGATGGCCCGGGATGCAGTGGATTGTCTCGGCATCTTTGATGTCTGACCACGCTCTAAATGCTCCTTGAGTTGCCTTTGTGACCGTTGGAACAAATTGTTCTCATCTGCCCATTCCGCCGGGGAAAAGTCTTCACATGCTTGGGGTAGATGTCCTTCCAAGTCACTGACAGATTTGTGGCCGGCTGGTTACCCTCAACACGGTTTAGCCAACCTGCTGAGACAGTGTACCGAGATGTGGTGACCTCTGTGGATGCCGCGGCTTCTTGGGTTTCAGGTGAGAGGAACTCAACAGCTCTCAAGTGGAAGGAAGGTAAATTTGCTCTGCATAGCACCTAAATGGCAGAACTCAAAAGAAACTGTGAAAGCTACAGAGAGGCAGGTTTGGGGTAGATTGAAAGAGAAACTTCCCAACTCTATAACTATCCAAATGTGGAAAGGCACACCTGGGAAGGTAGGGAGTAATAGGATCTCCCCCACTTGGTCCCAGGGGTCTTTGCATAAAGGCTGGATGACCATTTATAGAAGGTATTATTTAGAGGGGATTCTAGTTTAGACACGGTTTCTAAGATTCTCTGAACCTATGGAAATGACTCACCCAAGGTCTCACAACCGTCTATCAATCAGTAAACATTTATTAAGTACCTACTACTGCCAAGCAGTGTGCTAAATCTTAGGGATACAAAAAGAAGCAGGAAACAGCCTCTGCCCTCAAGGAGCTTACAATCTAATGGAGCAAGGCCAAGATTCAATCCCAGGTCCTCTCACCCTCTTTTTGTCACAGTTTGAATCACTATCACCAACACACACACACACACACACATCAGTCACTTGAGAACACTAACAACTAACCTTTTATATTACTTTAAGTTTGCAACGATAAGTACTGCAGGTAGTATTTTCCCAGTCGGGAAACTGAGGCCCAGAAGAGTTGAGTGACTTGCCTGTGGTCACATGACTAGGAGTAGTCAGAGGTACGGGATGAGTCCAAATCTTCCTGGCCCCACGTCCAGCATGCACGATGCCTGGTGATGACTAACCAGTAACACGATAGCTGTCTTCGAGTTTTCGAAAGGCAGTCATGTGGAAGAAGGACTTGTTGCATTTGACACCACAGGGCAGAATTAGGAGTAACATGGGGCGGGTGGTGAAGGGTGGTGGGGCGGGGGATTGCAGAAGACCAGGATTAGACTGCATGTAAGGAAGAGTTTCCAGTGAGAACTATCCAAACAGTGAGCTCCTCCATCACTAGACGTCTTCAAGTAGAGACTGGATGACCTTTTGCTAGGGATGATGCTTTTCTTGGGGCACTGTTTGTTTTTTAATATAAATGAGTCTGATCTCCCTGTTAGGATGGGAACCCCCTCCCCCCAGGTCTCGGTTTCCTTCTCCTCCTCTTCTTCCTCCTCCTCCTCCAGTCAAGCTCCCAGGGAAGATCAATAGATAGACACAGTGCCTATCTGTTGGCAATGGTGAGAATAATCAGAGGGGATCAGTTATTTAACAACAGAAATGTGATTAGAGGGGCTTTAAGCTCACAAAGGGTCTGGCATTTCACAATGGGCTTAACAGTTTACAAAGGACTTTCCAATTCACAGGGTGCTTTGCAATTCATTTTAATTATTATTTCTTTTGGGGGGTGGGGGTCCAGAGCTATGATTTCATTTGTGTGGGGAACTCCAAGTGTGAAAATTCCCTCCACCGAAGTAAATCAACAACTCCTGCGTAGTTTAACTCTAGACAGTTTCCTGGGGCACCCAGAGGCTGAATCTTGCCTAGAGTCACAAAGACAATTCAGAAAGTGTGTCATTTACAGAGCTTTTTCCCATCCATTATCTAATTTGACCTTCCTGTGAGAGGTGTCACTGTAAACATCCCAGGAGGAAGGCAAGGCAGAGATCATTACTCCCACTTGGTAGAGGTGAAAACTGAGGCATAGAGAAGTTAAAGGATTTTCCCAGGATCATACAAGTGGTGGAGCCAGGACTCAAACCCAGCTCTCCCAGTCCAGGAAATCTTCCTAGGGGATCAACCTGCTTCCTTAGTGGGTAGAAGAAGGCTCTGAAAATGGAAGCAGCTTAGGAGTCAAGGGGAAACTAAGTCTTCAAATTCGGAGCCTTGAATTTGTGGGTATTAGCCAAAGGGCTCAGGGTCAGGATCCAGGCTGCTTCATTTTTGCCTTTGTATCCTCAAAACCTAGTACGGTTCCTGGTACACAATAGGTGCTTAATAAATGTTTGTTGTTGACAAAACAGTAAAATGATAGATGTTGGAGAAGATGTGGGAAAATTAGAACACTAGTCCATTGTTGGGGGAGTTGTGAACTGATCCAACCATTCTGGAGAGCAATTTGGAACTTTGCCCAAAGAGCTATAAAATTGTGCATACCCTTTGACCTAGCAAGACCACTACTAGGTTTGTATCCCAAAGAGATCATAAAAATGGGGAAAGGATCCACATGTACAAAAATATTTATAGCAGCTCTTTTTGTGGTGGCCAAGAATTGGAAATTGAGGGGATGCCTATCAATTGTGGAATGGCTGAACAAGGTGTGGTATATGAATGTAATGGAATACTATTGTGCTGTAAGAAATGATGAGCAGATGGACTTCAGAAAAACCTGGAAAGACTTATAGGGACTGATGCTGAGTAAAGTGAGCAGAACCAGAAGAACATTGCACACAGTCACAGCCCCATAGTGCAATGACTGACTTTGATAGACTTGGCTCTTCTCAGAAATGCAAGGCTCTGAGACTCACAATAGAAAATGCTATCCACATCAAGAGAAAGGACTTTGGAGGCTCAATGCAGATGGAAGCATCCTATGTGCTCTCCTTTTCTTTTGTTGTTTTGTCCTGTTTTTTCTTTCTTGTGGTTCCTCCCATTAGTTCTAATCCTTCTCTACATCATGACTAATGTGAAAATTTGTTTAATATGAATGTGTAAGTAGAGCCTGTATCAGATTGCATGCTGTCTTGGGGTGGGGGGAGGAAAGGGAGGGAGAGAAAATTTAAAACTCAAAATCTTATGGAAAACTAAAAATAAATTAATTAATTTTTACAAAGTTTATTGTTTGATTTATTGATCCAACAAGCATTTATTAAGCACTTCCTTTGTAAATGGTACTGTACTAGATACAGGTTAAGGGCCTCTGTCTGCCTACTCAAGATTCCCCTAAGGACAATCACCATGGGATTCAGGGCCTACAAGCCAGGGTGGGCCTCTCCCCATGACCATGCCTGTCTATATCTCATTGGCCACAACTGAGGGCACTGTCAGACTTGAGGTCCCCCTCACTCACACACCTCTATTAGATGATAAGTCAAGTTGGTCAAGATGCTAGGGCATGAGCCCCTCCTAAGGATATCCTTATCACAACCCCACCCCAGAGAATCACTCTTGGATATACTTGGTAGCCTGCCCACCTCCCTAGGATCTACCAGTCACAACTTGGGGCACCAGCTTCCCCAGGGCTCTCCTAGTCACAACTCAGGAGCCCTCCCGTCTCTAACCACCGTTGGTCCATTTTGGGATCCCCAAACCAAAGTCGTATAAAATCTGAGCTTCGACACAGCACAGAAGGCTGGATTCTCCTCATTCCTTCCCTATTGTCTTTGAACCCCATTTTCTGACCATTGAAAGAGGAGAAGGGGCTGGAATAAAACCTGAGGCTGCAAGTCAGTGGGGTCTGGCTGTTGTGCTTGTTGGGAAGGGTTCCAGAGCAGGCCATATGAAAGACTGAGCAGGTTCTAAACTGGGCTCCCAGAATCTCACATCAGGTCACAGTGCTGCAGAAGCCAATACATTATCCATTGTTATTGTCCCAAGTCATTCCCCCACCCCAACCTCAGGATGGACTTTGGAGCCAAAGACCTCATCTTACAGGGACCCACAGCTGTCTTAGAACTGATGGCAGTAGATATTAGGGCCAAAGTGGGACACTGGAACCTCCCAGTGACGGCCTGAGGTTTCCCCGAGGGTCCTGGAGAAGGGGTATGATGAACATTGAATCATAGAATTATAGATTTAGACGTGGAAATGACCTTAGACATTGTGGTACAGCAAAAGAGTGTTAGATTTTGTAGTCAAAGCATCTGGGTTACAGTCTCAACTCTACTACTTACTACCTGTGGGATCTTAGACAAGTCACTTTCTCTCTCTCTCTCTCTCTCTCTCTCTCTCTCTCTCTGTCTATCTTTCTCTCTGTCTCTCTGTGTGTGTCTCTCTTTCCTTCTCTCTGCCTCAGTTTCTTCAGCTGTAAAATGAAGGGTTTGGACTGAATAAAGTAAGTTCCCTCCCAGCTCTTAATCTATGCACTTAATCATAGTCCTTCATTTTATAGCTTGAGAAACTGAGGCTCAGAGAGGAGATGAAACTTGTTCAAGGGCACCCGCTTTGGGGGCCAGGAAGATTGAAAAGATGACCTTCCCCAAGGGTCTCTATTCCTGCCATTACTGGTCTGATGCCAGAAAAGAACCACAGAGCCTCTGCTTGGCCCAAGAGAGAAACCAGATCTAGCCCAGGCCAGTGATGGCTAAGTGTTACCTGTGGGCAGGCATGACTGGAGTCCCCTTACATCCCCAGCTGCCTTGGGAGGGAACATTCAGAACCCCTCTGTCATTGCCAGATGCCTGAGTCCTTGTCCTTCAGGACTCAGACCTGGACCCCCAGGTCCCGGGCACTCCTGGACTCAGATCTGGGTGCTTGGATCCCTGGGTTTCACAGGAGCTGCCCTCTGGATTTCCCCATCTCTCCTTGAGGAGATTCAAATCTGGACTCTCTGAGTCACTTCCCGTGCCTAAGCCATACCTGCAAAGTCGTTTGGGCGCCTCATGCCCAGGGCTGCAGAGGCGGCAGGACAAACTCAGCTATCTTCCAAACCCAAGGTATGGGCTTCTTCTTCTACACTATCCCCCTCATCCAAATTAAAGTATGTGGTGGGGTCAAAACCCTAGGCTGGTGCAGGGGTGGGGGTGGTCAAGAGAATTGTGCTAGCCATGAGCAAGTCTTCTCCTCTTTCTGGGCCTCAGTTTCCTCAAATTTAAAATAAGGAGGTTGGACTGGGCTGTCTCTAAGGTCAGGGGCAGCTCTGACAGTCTCTGTGCTTTCTAGACAAGGAAAAGGGAGGGAAAGGAAGACAAGCCATCTGCGGGAGAAGGGGCAGAGGGAGGGATGGCTGCCTGGGCCCATCTGGTACCCAAGATGTGTCTGAAAGATGGGAGCTACGTCTACATCCTCTTCTTTGAGGAGGCATACAAAGCTTGTGGAGTGACAGTGGGCCTTGGTGGGATGGGGGGGAGGGAGTTTCCAGGAGCTTGGGTCTTCTGCCTGGGAGTCAGAAGAAAGGTCTGGAGAGGGCCTGCGCGGTCCCCCGCCCCCACTTCCTTCTCCTCCTGCCCCAGCTCCTGCCCGCACCAGTTCCCCCGCCCTCTGACAGGCTGATCAATGGTTCATCAGTCTCCGGGAGGCTCTAACTCAAGTGTGGCATCTTAATCAGGCCCATCGACAGCCTCGGGACTGATGAGGAGGCCCACAGAATCCCTCCCCTTCTTCCTCCCCTAGCCCGGCCCTGTTCCCTCCCTCCTCCTCCCTCCCTCCTCCCTCTTCCCCCACCTCTTGCTGGCCAGCCTGGCGGATAGCAGATCCTTGGCTGGTGTCTGATCGCCTTCTAGCGGCTGCTGGCAGGCTTGTGGGTATCCTGAGAGACCCGAGCAAAGAAGCTGGGCTGGAGAGGTGGGGGAGAGCTCCCCAAGCCTCCCAGCGCCCCCTCCTCAGTAAAGGCTCATGGTTACTAGAGCATGAGTGGATCTGCTCTTCATCTCTCTGTCTTGTTGATTTTTTGGTCTCCATCTGTCTCCCTCTATCTCTGCCATTTTCTCTGCCTTTTTTTTTTTAGCCTATCAATCTGACTCTCTCTCTTTATCTCTCCCTGTGTCTGCTTGTCTCTGCATGCCCGTCTCTGTTTTCTGCTGTCTCCCTGGGTATCTGTTTCTCTGCATCTGCATTGCAATCTCTCTCCATTTCTGTGCCAGCTCCTTAGTCTCTGTTGCCCTCCTTTTTCTGTGGAGTTCTCTGTGCTGCCCTCCAGAGATGGATCTGGGGTTCAAACTGCAGCCAGACGTGAGCCTGGACTCCTCATGGTCCTTGCACAATTGATTGGTAGAGAGTCAGAGAGGCAAGGACAGCCGGGTGCGGGTCGACGGTAAGTCAGTCAACAAGCATTCATTAATCATTTACTATGTGCCTCGGCAGGAAGACCTTGGGAGTCAGATTCAAAAGGAGACTATCCAGACCCGAAGGAACCCCACCCACCCCCTTGATAAAATTTGACCGGAGCCTTTGTCTTGGAACAGCCTAGTACCTGGCTCTGGACCAAAAGATAACAAGGTGTGGTGGAGAGGGCATAGGACTTGGTTTCAGGAAGACCAGAGTTCAAATCCTACCTCAGACACCTACCATCTAAGTGATTCTGAGTGAGTCATTTAATCTCTGTGCCTCAGTTTCCTCATCTGCAAAATGAGGGAGTTGCTCTAAAGCTCTGAGCCCATGTCTGGGCCTTGGGGAGAAATACAGTGAATGAAGGGGACACGGCTCTTGCTTTCAGGGTTGCCCTGAAGTGAAGCATAGAATAGCAATCTCACCAGCCCAGAGACTTACTACCTGTGACATTCTCCTGGTAGTTAGCTTTCCTAGGGGAGGGAAGTACAGGAGAAAGAGCCCAAGGTGGGTTTACAGGGTGTGGGTCACCAGCTACTGGTGGGGTTGACTCTGGTGATTTGTTTGAGCTGCAACGGCTAAGCCCACTGAGCGCAGCACCGATAAGGTACGATACCCCCCGGGGCATAGGAGGGCCACCAGGCTGCCTAGGAGGGGACGGGTAAAGCGTCCCAGGTGGGTGGCCCAGCAGGTCAAAGCTTCCACGAGATCGGCGGAGGGATCAGGACGTGAGTGTCTGTTGCACTACAGGACAGAGGGAGATCCACTCTCAAGAGAAAAAAAAAAAGTTGGTAGACCTTGTTTTGAGCCCTGGACCTGTCACTTACTCCCTGAGTGACCTTGGACGAGTCCTTTCCCCTTCTGGGCCACCGTTTCCTCATCTGTCAAATAAGTTGACTGAACCAGGTTCTTGCCGGCTCTAAATCTATAATTCTAAATGCCTAGCCAGTTTCAACTTCCCCCGCCCCAGCTCCTCTCCCGAAGTCTCCCCGCCCTCACCCACTTCACCCTGGGGACAGGGAGATGATGGTTTACGTCTCTAAGACCTCGGGACCTTCCTCTTGATGAATGAGCTGTCTCTGAAATCACTTGGAAGGAAGTCAGAGAGGGGCTGGTGAAGGGGAAATAGGAGAGTTCTCCTGTGCTCTCCCTCTTCGCTTTCCCCTCTGCTGTGTCTTCTTTCTCTTCCTCTTTCTCCCTTTCCTCCCATCCCCACAGGAAGGGGGTGGGGTGAGGGAGGAAGGGCAGCGGTGGCTGTTAGACCAACCCCAGCCTCACCTCAGGATCCCTCCCAGCCTCTCTTCCTCCGATGCTGGAAGAAGTTGGCTGGAGGAAACAGCTGCTCGAGTCCCTTCCAACTCTTGGCATTTCATGATTCTAGGAGGCTGAGGTGAAAGGGTGAGTGGGAGAAGTCGGAAAGTCAAGTCGTGAATCTAACACGGACTCAGGGTGTGACCAGGCGAGTCACTTAATTTCTCTGATCTCGGGCCACCTCATGAGGTTAATAATAATACACTGCCTCCTTCCTGGGGAAGGCAGTGTGGGCTAGCAGCAGATCCGGGGCTGAACCTGGAGACCGAAAGGTTGAAATCCCGGCTCTGGTACTTACAAGCCGTGAGACGAAGGGGCAAATCATTTAACCCCTCAGAACCTCAGGAAGCTCTCTAAGACTCTCCATAAATTATAGATGTGGTGCAAATCAGCAAACTGGTAGCAATAGTTCCCACACCAATGAAATCACAGGGCTTTGAGATAATGACCACGAGTGAAGCATCGAAGAGATAATGTACATAAATCAATCTGTAAAACCTCAAAGTGACAGCTATTGTTATTATTGAGAATCTAAGATTTTAATATTTACTATGGACAAGGCACTATGCTAGAAGCTGGAGATACGAGGAGGAAAGACCAAAAAAATCCCTGCCCTCATGGAGCTTATAATCTAATAGGGGATGTTGTTGTTGTTGTTGAGTTGTTTCTGACTCTTCTTGACCCCATTTGGGGTTTTCTTGGCAGACACTAGAGTGGCTTTGCCATTTCCTTCTCCAGCTCATTTTACAGGTGAGGAAACTGAGGCAAACAGGGTGAAGTGATTTGCCCAGGGTTACACAACTAGTAAGTGTCTGAGGCCAGATTTGAACTCAGGAAGATGAGTCTTCCTGACTCCAGGCCCAGAGCTCTATCTACCTTCAGCACTACCTTGTAATGGAGGATAAAAATAAATAATTCTCAGATTCCAGAATTCCTTCAGCTGAAGATTCTGGGATTTTAAGGGAACACAAATGTGTGAATTAAGACTCTTAAGATTCTAGAATTCTCATATTCTAAGCCATCCTTTCTGTTCCTGGGGTGGAGGTGGCTGCTGAAATTTCTCACTCAATGTCAGTTCTAGTGATTAATCTGGGCCCAACTTCTCCACTACCCAAACTAGGAGGGGAAATTCAAACTCAGCTCAGCTAGCCTCCCCAGCCTTTTAAAGTCTCCTAAGACATTTTGGTGGTAGCTGGAGCATGGGGATGGTGTTGGGGATGGGGAGGGATGATGAATTGGGAACTGGGGAAGTCAGGGTGAGTTATGATTGCTTGACTGTGATAGCTTTATAGTTGGTGAAGAGGAAGAAGAAGGAAAGTAGGGGTGAGAAGGAAGGAATCACAGATCCTTAGAGCTAGAAGGGACCTTTGAAAGTCTAAACCTTTCACTGGCAGAGAGAACATTAAAGTTCGGAAAAGAGAAGTATTCTGTTCAAGGTCACACGGCAAGTTAAGGGCAGACAGGTAGGACTAGAAACCCAGGGCCACCTGATTTTGAATCCAAGCTACTTTCTGCTGCCTCCTCCCACCTCCCTAGCCCTGGCTTTGCCTCCATTATTGTCTGATGGAGGTGGCTAAAGGAGCATTCCCAAGGATGAGGTATCAGGGCTGCCCAGAGCTATCTGGCCTAGAATTCCAGCTCCTGCCTTCTGCCAGGGAGAGACTTCTCTGGACTGTGCAAGATCTGGACCAGATGTGACCTTGGCCCTCAGGGAACTCTGAACAGAAGAGCAGAGGTTTGACCATAGAAATTGTCTAACTCAGGGTTCTCAAGCTTTTGTGTGTCATAGTCTCCTTTGGGGGTCTGGTGAAGCCTATGGACTCCTTCTCAAATTAATGTTTTTAAATTCATAAAATAAAATGCACAGGATTACTGAAGGTTGTGAAAATAAAGGTCTAAGTTTTTCCCAACCATATTCGTAACCCTCCTGAAATCCATCCATCTTCCTCTTGGGGTATACATGAACCTCAAGTTAAGAACCCTTGATATAATCTAACCCCCCCATTTTACATGTGAAGAAACTGAGGCCCAAAGAAGAGAAATGTCCTACCTAAAACTTTATAGGTAGAAAGGAACAAAACAGGTCCTTTGACTATAAATCAGGGCTCTTCCCAATAGACCACACTGTCTTTGCCCCTGTAGAGAGGCCGGTTTGCCATCCAGCCCTGCCCTCTTTCTTCCTTCCCCCACCTAGGTGCTGAGCTCAGCACTGTGGATGATGGGGCTTTAGGGACCATTAGAAACACAAACTGCCCCACACTCCAACCCAGAAATCAATCCTCCTGCCTCTGGCTCCTAGGCTTCCCCCCACCTCTCCGCCTTTCCTCTCTCTCTTTTCCTTTTTCTCTCTGTCTTTGTCTCTTTGTCTACTTCTATCTCTTCTCTCTCTCTGTCTCTCTCTCTGTCTCTCTCTCTCTGTCTCTCTCTGTCTCTGTCTCTGTCTCTCTCTCTCTCACACACACACACACACACACACACACACACACACACACACACAGTGAATCAGGCTAAATTAATAACCCAGGTTCTCACACCAGCTTTGGAAATCTCTGGTCCTCTGTATGTCTGTCTTCCTCTCTGTCTCTTTATTGCCACATCCCCATGTAAAACAAGCCTCCCAGAAGTGGGGTGGGGGTGGGGAAGAGGAAAGAGAACAGCAGGGGCTATTAGACAAACCCTGGCCTCAGCTAGAGTTTCCTCCCATCCTCTCTAAAGAACCCGATCACCCAAGCTGGGGAGAAGATCATAGCATCCTCCTGCTTGATCTTGGTGTCACCTGGGCTTCCCTAGACTTACAGGCCTCAGTGTGGACACACATGCAAGCTTACTCACATAGACATATAGACCCACATGCCCACAGATACACACACAAGCAAACAAACCCAGAACCATCCACAGATACCTCCTTGCAGAGATATCCGCTCTCTCCTCTCTCTCTCTCTCTCTCTCTCTCTCTCTTCTCTCTCTGTCTCTCTCTCTCTCTGTTTTTCTTTCTCTCCCTCTGTCTCCTCTCTTTCTTTCTCTGTATCTCTCTGTCTCTGTCTCTTCTCTCTCTCTCTGTCACACACACACCACACACACACTTAGACCCAAGCACACATACCACCCCAAGAAACAACCCTACAGACATTGTCGAAGTGATGAAGAAACAAGAAGACTTGGTGAGGAGATGATAGATACTTCCTTCTACCTGGAGAAGGATCAGACTGGTCCTACTTCATCTCAAAAGGCTATGGGTCTTTATAAAGGACATCCTAATAATCAGAGCTGTCCCACAAGGAAATGAACTGCCTTGGTAGGTAGTGAGCTCCTTATCACTGTAGGTATTCAATCACAATCCGGACAGCCTCCTGCCAGGGCAGCTGCAGAGGATTCGTGTCCTGTGTGGAGGCTGGACTAGTGACCTGAGGTCCCTTTGATTTTGAGTTTGTGATTCTTAGCAGGGAGGCAGTTGCCCGGGGCAGACCAAGAGTGGATAGGTTTCGGATCAAAGAATTGGTCCTAATTGGTCTTCATTGAATGGGTTTATTTAAGTAAGGCTTCTGGAGGAGGAGGAAGAGAAGCAAAGAAGGGACATGACGTGGCTCTGCAGCCTCCCCCGGTAGATGAGGAGACAGTGATGGAGCTTTACTGGTCTGGGCTCCTCCCTGGGCCAAGGACTGAGAGGGTAGCTCTCTGTCCTCATCGATCCCCAGGCAGGATTTTCCAAGACCCATAAAATTGCTGGTTCTGTCATTTAGAGACCAGGCCTCCCAGGATAGTTGATTAAGTTTCCTCTTTTAAGGAGACTTCTACTGGCTGGTTCCAAGAAGGGATAAGTCTCCAGGCCCCAGAGCCAAGTCTGCCATCCCCTTGGGCCTGACCTAGAGGAGAGCAGAAGACAAGCCAAAAGCAGGATGCAAAGACATATAGAGAAAGAAACACCAAAAGAGAGCAAGAAACGCAGGACAGAAGCAGAGACACAGAGACTGAGAGACCAGAGAGACTGAAATAAGGAGATAGGATCTCTACAAGGAGAAATGAGAGAGACGGAGAAAGGGAGAGTGAGATTGTATTCTAAAGACAGATAATCAGGGACAGATGAGGATGAGGGCAATAAAGAAACAGAGAAGAAAGCAAAGACAGAGAGAAAGAAGGAGAGAATTTGGCTCAAGGATAATGTCTTCCCATTTGTCCCTCAGCAACCTCTGGACAGTCTGTGAGTACCTGGAAAGGGAAGTTCTTGGTCTTGTGAGCCAGCATGGGTTCAACAAGAACCCACTGGTTCAAATGAGTGATTTTTTTTCATAGGGCTCCTAGACTGGTGTATCAGGGGAATGCTAGAGGCACAATATATTTGGATTTCACCAAAGCATTTGGTGAAGAATCTTGGAGCTGAAAGGTCCTCTGGACTAATCCTGTACCCAAGCAGGAATTTCTTGTACAAGATTCCCCCAACAAATAGTTATCCAGTGTCCATTCGAACACTAACACTGACAAAGAACTCTCTCTCTCTCTCTCCTCTCTCTCTCTCTCTCTCTCTCTCATTCTTTTGGGCAGCTTTTGCACAGCTCTCATGTTTTATACGTTTCCCAGAGCCAACATCTACAGCTCTCTCCATTGCTCCCTGTTTGGACCATTGGGTCCAAGCAAAATGGATTTTCTTCCTTTTCCATGTGACAGCTCTTCTTAGTCCACTCCATTCACACACACACATACACACACATACACACACACACACACACACATCTTCTTTAGGTTAAATGTCCCCATCTCTTTCAATCAGTCTTCATATTGGATGGCCTTAAGTCTTCTCACTATCCTGAAGTCCCTCCTCTGGACACATCCCCCAGCTTGTTAATGTCCCTCCTAAAATGTAGTGTCCCAAACTAGACACAATCCTTCAGGTGCGCTCCGACTGGGACAAAATCAAGCGGAACTGCTCCTTTCGTCATTCTGAATCCTAAGCCTCTTTCTCAACATGGTCCAAGACCACTTTGCTGATTCATGTTGACTTTGCAGTCCACTAGAACCCCCAGGTTTTTTGTTTTTATTTTGTTTTGTTCTCATAAAAAATCAGTTTCTGGCCGTGCCTTCCCTATTGGTTCCAGGGCTAACTCCTCCATTTTCACTCTCCCTACTTTCTATCATATCTGGGCTTAGGCTTCGTTGTGAGTATTCCAGAAGGGAAGTGGCGACTGTTAAGAGCCAGCACGGCTTCACAAAGAATGTCATGGCTTACTAATCTCATTTTCTTTTTGGATAGGGTTATTATATGGGTAGATCGGTAGAACACCATAGACATAATATACTTGTATTTCAGTAAAACATTTGACAAAATCTATACTGATATGCATGTGGTTGTCCAAGTGTGGCAGTGTGGTTGGAGCAGAAATGACACTGGCTTTGTAGTCAGAGGCAGCTGGACAGCTCAGTAGGTAGAGTGCTGGACCTGGAATCTTCAAGAACTGAGTTCCTCAGCTCAGCCTCAGGCACTTACTAGCTGTGTGACCCTGGGCAAGTTACATAACCTCTGTCTGCCTCAGTTTATGTTAACTGTGTGACCCTAGACAAACCACTTAAGCTCTATTTCCTCATTCATAAAATGGGTATAATAATAGCACCTACCTCACATGGTTATTGTGAAGCCCAAATGAGATAATATTAATAAAATTCTGAGAACATCTTAAAGTGCTATGTATAAATGCTGTCTGCTACCAATGGGTAGCAGGACGACTATAAGTGAGTTAACCTTTCTGGGCCTCAATTTACTCCTTTGCAAAATGAGAATGTTAAATTAGATGAATGCCTAAGTCCTTTCCAGTTCTAAATCCTATGATCCTATAACTTGGAGAGTGTGGCCTAGATTACAATATAATTCGGAGAATTCAGGCCTGGTTGAATGACTGAACCCAGTGAGTCATTATGAAATTATACAAACCTATAAGGCAGTTTTTAATGGAGTACCCCAGAGATCTGCCTTTGGCCCTGAGACATTCAACATTTTTATCAACGACTTGAATGAAGGCATATATGGCATTATTTATCAAGTTTACAAATAACACAAAGCTTAAAGGGATAAGGTCACAAGATTTCAAGCCAGAAAGGAAGAGGTCATTCATTCTACTCTTATTTTGACAAGGAGGAAACTGAAGCCCAGAAATGTTAAGTAATTTGCCCAAGGTCACACAAGGAATATCAGAGCTGGGACTGGAACCCACATCTTCTGACTCAAAATCTTGTGCTTATGCTCTACCACCGTGAAAAGTCTAACCAATCTGTCGACCAACATTTGGAAGATAGGTTCAGTATTCTAAAAATGATCTACAGGCTAGAATGAGGGAATCAATCAGTCAATCAACAAGCATTTATTAAGAACCTACTATGTTCCGGGCACTAATGCTGAGGTGCTGGGGATAAAAAGACAATGATGAATATAATAGCATGAAATTCAATAGGAATAAATGGTGAGTCTTATAGAAATCAACTGTATAAATACAGATGGAAGAGGCAGCCTAGACAGTAGTTGCTATTAAAAAAAAAAAAAACAGTTTTCAGTGGCATATAAGAACAGGACAAGTCAATACTGTGACATAAAAGCCCAAAATAGCTCATTTGACCTTAAGTTGCATTATTAAATTTTTTTTCTAATAATGTTATTTATTTCCTCTTTTTTATTGCAAATTCTCCCTTTCCTTTTTGGATGTCAGCAATTTGGTTTCCCCTCTTTAAAAACGAAATTGTTTTTTCCAAGGTGGGGAGAAGCAGGGAATACGCATTTGTTAAGCACCTACCATGGGCCAGGCACTGTGCTAAACCCTTTACAAATATTCTCCATTGATCCTCACAGTGCCCTGGAGGGGTAGATACTATCACACTATCAGGTAGGGAGGTATTATGTGGGAGGTGGGTGCTATAATAGTTGAGGAAACTGAGGCACAGGGAGGTTAAGTGACTTGCTCTGAATTACACAGCTAGTAAGTGTTTGAAGCTGAATTGGAATGCGGGTCTTACTGACCCCAGGCCCAGCATTCAACACACTGTGCCACTTCAGCTGCCTCAGTGAATAAAAACCTAATTTCTTTCCCTGCCCAACCCCCCAGCCATAATTCCAGAGCATTCTCCCTACCTCCTGACAAAGAGGTGATGAACTCAGGGTGCAGAATAAGACATATACCTTTTGAACATGACCAATGCCAGAATGTGTTTTGCTTGACTATGCAATAATTTTTAAAAAATGTTTATTGATATTTTTTGCATCACCTTCATTTCTAAATATATCCCTCCCCCATTCCTTCCCCAGAGAGCCATCCCTCATAACAAAGAATAAAACAGAGAGAAAGAACAAAACAGTTCAGCAAAACTAAGCAGCTCCTCAGCCAAGTCTGACGGCATATGCTGTGTTACATATCCATAGCCCCACACCTCTGATAAGGAGAAAGGTGCTTAAGCCATATCAATGAAACGTAGTGTCCAGAATGAGGTTGGTGAACACCCTCCCCCATATCTCAAGGCATTCTATTCTATTCTGGGCATCACATTTCAGGAAGGAAAGACATTGACCCACTGGAGTTTACGCAGAAGACAGGGACCACGATAGGAAAGGGACCAGATTCTACTGCACCTACAAGGATCCACTGAGGGAATTGGAGTTGTATAGCTTAGACAATTCTTAGAGTGGACAGAGTAGCTGTTTTTAAGTATTTGAAGGGCTGAAACGTGGAAGAGAGAATAAATGCATTCTTGGTTCTGGAGGGCAGATCTAAGAGAGTTGTAGAAAGTCAGTTTTGGGCTCCATGTAATTGAAAAGCTTCCTTGAGATTAAAGCTGTCCCAAAGGTTGTCCTGGGAGGAAATGAGCTTCCTGTCGCTAGAGGTCTTCAAACAGATGCTAAATCACCGTCTGTGGAGCATGTTGTGAAACAATTCTTGTCAGCTAAGGAGCTTAACCAGATGGCCTGAGAGGCACTATTCATAAAAGTCTGAGATTCTATGAGTTTAGGGTGCCCTATGGGCAACTAGGTGGCACAGTGACTAGAGCGCCAGCCCTGGAGTCAGGAGGGCCTGAGTTCAAATCCGGCTTCAGACATTTACTAGCTATGTGACCTTGGGCGAGTCACTTAACCCCAATTGCCTAAAAAAAAAAAGTGGTGATGATGGTAGTCATACATACTCAGGAGAAGGCTTTTTCCCACTGTCACACATGACAATGGGCTGTATGGGTGGGGAGCCTACAGCCAGGAGGCCACGTGTGGCCCTCTAGATCTTCACGTGTGGCCCTTTGACTGAATCCAAACTTCAGCAGAACAAATCCCCCTAATAAAAGCATTTGCTTTGTAAAACTCAGACTCAGTCAAAGGTCGCAACTGAGGACCTAGAAGGCCACATGTGAGCCTCCTTTTCTGGAAGTATCCTCAGCTGAGTCTAATGAGAGGGCAAGACCTTCTCACTGCTTAAAAAAGCATCATTTTCCCTTGTAGAACATAAGCTCCTTGAGGGCAGGAACTATTTTTCATTTTTGTCTTTGTGGTTGTTTGTTGTTTTGTTTTTTTTTTGTCCTTCGTTTCTGAAAAGGACCATGACATCAGGAAGGTGATGCCATGATTTGCAAGTGAATTAGATTTAAGGGAGGTTTGTCTCTGTAGCCCTAGAACCTAGCCCTGCATATACAATTACTTAGTAAATGTTTGTTGAACTAAAATAAATAGCGGGCTCCCAAAACCAATGATTTTTTTTAATCCACAGTTTTTATATTCTCCACATTGCCCTTCCTTCCTGATTAAGCCTGGATAATTTAGAATTCATTCATATTTAGCACTGATTTTTAAGTTGCTTTGTGAGAATTTGTGTGTGTGTGTGTGTGTGTGTGTGTGTGTGTACACACATGCATGCAGACAGACATACACAAACAAATATATGCATGCAGGATTATCTCCACCTGGATGGCCTGCTTCGTGCCTCAAACTCAATATAGCTGCATTGAACTAGGAGTCAGGAGTCCTAGGTTCAAATATAACTATAGTATAGCAAAAAGAACACAAGATTCAGAGTCACAGGAAGGCAGCGTGGGGCAGTGCCAAGGGAAGTAGATTTGGAGTCCAAAGACCTGCTCTTATTACCTGAGGGACGTTGTACAAGCCCCTTTCCCTGTCTTGACCTGGCTTTCCTTATCAGTAAGATGAGGTGATCTTAATTAAAGGTACTTCCAGCTCCGACCTTCTAGGCTCTCAGTTGTAAGAATACTGGACTTGTAGTCAGGAGAAATTTAGATTGAAATTCTAACTTCAGCATTTACTAAATGTATAAATATAGGCAAGTCAATCAGCTTCTCCGAGCCTCAGTTTCCTCACACGTAAAATGGAGATCTTAATGCTTAAACTATCTACCGCATAGGATTGTAACATTACAGGATTGGAAACATTAAAATGATGACAGAAAAATGAAAGTGTCGGGGGTTTTTTTAATTATTATTCCAGCCCTGACATCCTATGCTCTTTGTTCTAAGACCTCTTCCAGCTCTGACATTTTATGTTCGAAGAGCTCTTCCAACTCTAATATTTTAAGTCTTGGCTCATTCCTCGTACTCTTAGCTCTTACAATATGTGATCAACTAAGAGATTCTCAGAAACAGATTTTGTCCTGCCCTGACAGCAGGCCAGCTCTGCCCTGTCTCCCCAGACCTGATCAAGAGCGGGGTTATTGGTGACCAAGGCTGTCCTTATTTCAGGTCCTCTTGGGCTGGGGGGAGCAAAGGCAGAATCCCGGAGGACTCTCAGGAGCTGGGAGGAGGCGGATGATGAGGTATTGATAGAGGGGCAGGGCTCAGACCCAAGAGCTGGGGACCTGGGGAGGGACGTGGGTCAGCAGATCCGGCACTCATCCGTCCAGGATGTGAGCTAAGACCATTGATTGTAGTGATGACTCCTAGGGGAAGGAGAGAAGGGGCCAGGACAGGCAAAGGGACTCAGAAATTTGGGTGCCAGCCAGCCACAGCCCCATCTGCCTTCAGGCCTGGGGGAAGGAGCCTCCAAGGCAGATTCCAGGTCATGGAGGACCAGGAAGACCTCTCTCCCGCTGCAGTGGACGAAGCTCTCAACCAGCTTGTTGTTAGGTCATTTCAGTCATGCCCGACTCCTCGCAACCCCATTTTGGGGTTTTCTTAGCAAAGATACGAGAGTGGTTTGTCATTTCCTTCTCCAGCTCATTTTACAGAGGCAAACGGAGTTAAGTGACTTGCCTGGGGTCACACAGCCAATAAGCATCTAAGGCCAGATTTGAACTCAGGTGTTCCTGACTCCAGGCCTGGCGTTCTTCTTCTCAACTAGCTAGGAAGGGATATTCCAGGAACTCCTCACCCAAGCCCAACACAGGGCAATTGACCCACCATTCTGCAGCTTTGCTCCCCTGGTCACTTCTCTTTGTGGACACTGTCAGCTCTTCTGTTTTATTTATTTATTTGTTTATTTTGGACACATAGAATCATAGGATCGGGGGCTGGAAAGGACTTCATTTTACAAACAAGGAAACTGCAACAAAAAGAAGGAACTTACCCCAGGTCACAATAGTGGTAAGTAGAAGATTGAATTCAGGGCTCATGCCTCCAAAATTCAGTGCTCTTCCCACTAAAAATCCAATCCTTCCACTACCACGTGTGGCGTTGCTGAATTCCTTTGTTGATGCAGGTTGTTTACAACACAGATGCATTTTGTTGATCATACAATGGGCATACAGTAATCCGCTGCATAACATTCCCAGTGGATATTATATTACATGACAAGTGGTTATTTTTACTTGAAGATTTTCAGTGATGGGGAACTCATTACCCTATGAGACAGCCCATTCTATTTCTGAACAGCCTTAATTATTATGTAGATTTTCTTTATATTGAGCCTCCACATATTTGTATATTATTTTATCATATATTATATATCTGCTTCCCCACATCTTGCACCCACTGTTCCTGGGTCTGCCCTCTGTAACCAGCTAGAACAAGTCATATCTTCCTCATGTTGTTACTGAGTCATTTCAGACTCTTCATGTTCCCATTTGGGGTTTTCTTGGCAAAGATGCTGAAGTGGTTTGCCATTTCCTTCTCCAGCTCATGTTATATATGAGGAAACTGAGGCAAACAGGGTTAAGTGACTTGCCCAGGGTCACACAGCCAATAAGTGTCTTAGGCTAGATTAGAACTCAGGAAGACTGAACTCTATCCACTGTGCCACCTAGCTGCTCCAGGCAGCTGACTGCTATCTGTGATTTAGCAGATTAAATCATAGGGAGTTGCCTGAGCTTAAGGCTAAATTGTTAGAGATTAAGTGACTCACCCAGAATCCTACAGTTAATAATTGTCAGAAGCAGGATTTCAGTCTAAGTTTTCCTGACTCCAAGCTCAATACTCTCTCACTGGCTCCATAGTCCGGAACACTATGCTTCTCCTAATGCACGCTAAGTATCAGGTTTAGGGACTGCCATATCAAACTATTGGCTTGCAGTCCACTGAAGTCCCCACAACTTTCTTTTTTTTCACACAAACTGTTGCACAGCCATAACTCCTCTCCCTTGTACTTACGCTGCTGATTTTTTAATCTAATTTATCTCCACCAAATTTAATTTCATCAGATTAAAATAATTTTCCTAGCCTGTTTGGGTCTTTTGGGTCCTGCCATACAATGTGATAAATAATAACTCCTCTTCCTACTTTCACATCTGCTAATTTGATAAACCATCTATACCATCATTCAAGCAACTGAAAAAATGTTGAAGGACACAGGTTCAAAGACAGGTCCCTGGGGTACTTTGCTAAAGACCTACCTCTGGGTTCATATCCATCCATTGATCACTATTCTTTGGGTTTGATTATTTAATCAGCTTTGAATCTTCCTAACTGTACCTTTGTCTGTCATACTTCTTCTGTCTTGTTCACAAGGCCTTTGCTAAAGGCCCTATTGAAATCCTTGACTGTCAATGGCATTTCCATGACCCACCAGTCAGAAGAGGATCATAGTGTCATAGAATCCTGAATTTGGGGTTGGAAGGGACCCCAGAGAACATCTCATCCAAGACCCTCCTTCATTCTACAGAAAAGAATATTTCCAAGGGAATAGTGAGGGATAGTGACTTACCCAAAGTCACACAGAAAGTCAGTGACAAAGTCAGGACTGGTGTCTGGTTCTATCAATTCTCATATATTGATATGCCATCTCCCCTCTATTTAATTATTTTGCTGACACAGCTGCCTATCCTGTTTTATTAATTGATGCCATTACATCTTCCCTGTGGAGCAATTTAGTAAAACGATCTCTGGGATGAGAGTCTAAAACAATTGGGCTCTCTTCTTGACCCTATCACTGTCTGGTCACTATATGACAATTGACAAATCAATTTCCTCCCTAGGCCTCATTTTTTTAATCTCTAAAATGGTGGTAATAATTTCTGCCCTAGGCTAGGCCTCTGGACCTGGAGTCAGGAAGATCTGTGTTCATATCTAGCCTCAGAAGGTTCCTAGCTGTGTGACCCCAACCAGGCTACTTAAATCTATGCTTGTCACTTTTCCAATCTGTAAAATGGGAGATAAGAAGATCCCAGGAATATTGTAAAAATAAAATAGGATAATAGTTATTTGAGTAATACGAGCAAAGTAACATGAATCAAGTGTCTTGCAATTTTAAAGTGATGTATAAATACTAGCTATTTATTTAGTAGCTTGTCAAAATCAGAGAGATAATAGATTTAAAAGCACTGCGAAAAGTATAAAAGTACCAGTCAAATGTGAAGTGTAACTAATGTAATGGCCTTACCATCCCTTTGTTGACAGGACTGCCTGCAATTTTGTGATTCTAACTCCCCTGGAATTCCACAGTCCAGTAGAAACTTGAAAAATATGGAATGTCTCATGAATTTGGGTGTCATCCTTGCACAGGGGCCATGCAAATCTTCCATGTATATGTGTTGCCAACGTGAGCACAAAGGAGTGTGGGGGGTCTTCAAGGAGGATGAGTATCTCTGGTGTGAGGACTTGCTGAGCTCTTTTCAGAGTTGCTCGTCCACCCTTGGTGTCCACCCGGCACCCAACTCTAACCTGTGACTCCAAGAAGCTGTAGCAAGCACAGCGGCCACACCCCAGTAAAACCATCTCAGCCGATGAGCTAAACAAGGTGAGGGTAACCAATAGGCCTCAAACCCATTGCTGAGTTAGGGGGTGTTTACCTCAAGCACAAGACTTCCCCCCAGCGGAATGGGCAGATGAGAACCATTTGTTCCAATGGCCATGAAGGCGGCTAAAGAAGAGCTTGGTCAGACATCCAAGACGCCAAGGTTCCATTGCATCCCTAGCCAAAGGCATCTTGACTTTTGTCCTGCCGCTAGACTTCTGTGACTCTGGAAAAAAGAGTGAGGCCGATGACTTTGTGCAGCTCTGCCTCACTTAAATCCAATTCACTTGCAAGTCCACAATACCCCTTGATGTCATTAGTCCTCTTGGAAAACGAAGGACAAATGACAACAGAAGCTTGAAGAAGAAAATCTTAAAGTTCCCTCCCTGACAGTCTTTATTTAGCTACTACCTCAAGCCCTTGAAATCCTAAGATTTAAATCCCTCCCCAGCCTAAAGGAAGACATTTTCCACTTGGAGAGACAACCAGGAGAGAGACAGAAAGACAGAGAGAAAGAGAGGAGAGAGAGAGAGAGAGAGAGAGAGAGAGAGAGAGAGAGAGAGAGAGTCTCTCTGCTTAAGCCAGAGATTTCAGGAACTGTTTAAATGAGAGGAAGGCTCAGATGCAGAAAGAGGACAGATATCCAGATGTAGTAGGAACTTTTTTTGAGGGGCAGGCATGAGAAAAAGAAAAAAAAAAGAAGAGGGAGAAAGCAAAGACTTTATTTAGTCAGAGAAAAGAGCAAGGGAGGGCCAATGGGGAATTTCCCTACCTATCTTTCAAGGCTTAGCTCATCTCCCACTTCTCATTACTTTCAGCCTCCCTTCTCCAAACTTCCGAAGACTTCCCAGCTGCATGGCCTAACCATTGAGCCTCTTTTGTCCAGCATCCTCTCTTGCATCCTCAAAGCAAGTATTGCCCGCCTTCCAAGACTCTCAGAGGGCAATGCTCTCAGTTCCCTTCCTTCTGTTTCCTTCTGGTTGCTGTGAGCTCAGGGCCTTAAGTGGGGAGGGGAAGGGAGAGAGGCTCTGCTCAGATTGGTGAGATGTATGGGGGCTGTGCACACCTTCATGAAGTCTCAGGACAGAGGGAAAGAATGGAGATATTACAGGGAAAGAGTTAGAAGGACCTTTGTTGTTTCAGATGAAAACTCTAGGAGGCATTTATTGTTGGTGACTGAAAGTTAGATAGAAGCATAGATAAATAGAAGTGAGAGATCTAAGGAAAGATAAAAAGAAACATTCAAAGAAAAGTGGAGAGGCAGAGGAACTGGGAATATAAAGAGGAGGGGGGAGGGAGGTGCTGAAGTCTCCAGTCTTTGCCTTCTGATGCTGAATTAATGACTCTAGCTTATTCTGGGCAACTCTGGATGGTGGGGTGCCTAGGTAGGCCCTACTCCCCCTTCCTACTCATGGAAGTACTCATTCTACCTAGCTCTCTTCCCTTCCTTCCCCTCTCCTCCGCCCCCCACTCATCCTGCCTGGCCATACCCCAGGAGTGATTCACAGTCTGGCCAGCCCATCCAAATTGATTAATTATTGGAAACCGATTCCTTCAGACCAGCCTGGTAGCCTCCGGGGCATGCCGAGCCTGGCCAGGAAACCGCAGAGAGGGAGGCCTCTCCTTTCCTTCCTCCCGACTAATGAATTGGGATTTGATCCATCTAACCACAAATGTGGAGGGGCAAGCAGGCATTAGCCTAGCTGTACCCCAGAGCCTGCTAGGGAAGGAAACAGGAGGAAAGAAGCTCAGGCTTAGGAACTGGGACCCCTGGGTTCTAACCCTATTTATAACTCATTTTAATGTGTGACCTTGGGCAAAATAATTTATTGTTTCCATCTGAGCCTCAGTTTCCCTTCAATATCCTATCTTGGGGAGGGGGGATTATCTAGAAATACAAACTCTGGTTACACAAGACAAAATGGAACTAGGGGGATAGGCCTGGGGTTCATAGTGGCCAGGACTCATTCCAGAGCCTAGCATTGCCAGCCAGGAACTGGGATATGAGAGCCACCAAATCTTAGAATCACAGAATTTTAGAATCTTAACATCATGGAGTCTCAGAATACTAAAATCTTAGAAGAGCCACAACTGAGGATATTTTCAGCTGTGGTAGAAACAGTTTGCAACTTGTCCAAGGTGCTTAGCACAGTGCCTGGCATATAGTAGGTGCTTAATAAATGTTTATTGAGTTGAATTATTATTCAATTGAATAGCATTTAAACCCAAATCTTCTGAGTTGCCTGGGCTTTATGTCTTCCTTATTATGTGCTTCACTACCAGTCTATTCCATGTACGCCCATTCTCTGCACTGGTTAAATGACTTGCCCAGGGTCATACAACTAGTAAGTGTTATGTGTCGCCACCTAGCTGCCCCTGGAAGAAAGCCTTTTAAGAGGGTCACCAGGGTAACCTGACGGGGGAGGAGGAGGGAATGGATAGGTGCTAGTGGCTGCACCATATGGTGGCAAAAGCAGGTGAAGGCCATGAGTGAAGGCATGGGGATAATGGTCACCTACAGTACAACTTCCCCAAAGAAAGAAGGGTGGCCCCCATATGTGAGCACCCTAACATACTTATATAGGGCTAGTTTCACTTTTAGTCACAGAACCTTAGAATTACAGAATCATGGATTTGGAAGAGATAGAGACCATTTCATCTGCTTGAACCACATGAAACTCATTTGTAACAATCCTGTGAGAATTGGAAACTGAGGAGACACCCATCAATTGGAGAGTGACTGAACAAGTTATAGTATATGTGTGTGATGGAAAAAATACTATTCTACTGTAAGAAATGATGAAAGACATGGTTTTAGAGAAACATAGGGAGACTTGTATGAACTGATGCAAAGTGAGGTGAAGAAAACTAGAACAATTTATAGACACAGATAATATTGTAAAGTCAAACAACTTTGAAAGACTTAGGAACTCTGATCAATACAATGACCAACCACAATTACAGAGGACTTAAAATTAAAACATACTACCCACCTCCTGATGGAGAGGTGAACTTGAAATACAGCTTGAGACACATTTGCAGGGGTGGGGTTGGGAGGAGATGGAATGACAAATGTGGAAATTTGTTTGCTTGACTATACATGTTTAGAAAGGGGTTTTGTTTTTCATGCTTTTTCAGTTTGGGGGGTAGGAAGGTGGGATAGAAAGAATTCATATCTGAAAATAAAATAAAATTTAATTTAAAAAAGAAAAAAAATACCACCCTGCCCCTGCCCATCAAGACCTCCTTCCACTGTATATCTATACTGCAAAAAACATGAATAAAAGGCTATCTTCATCACCACCCTGTCCAGGCTATCACCCTGACCTAAACCCCATCCTCTCATCCAGTGCCCTCAGGGTTTCTTTCCCTCCTTCTCCTCCATGCCTCCAATTCCTACCCCCCCCCACACACACGGAAACTCCCTATTGTTTCTTTCAGCCTCCACAATCTTAGCTGACCATCCAATGGCAACTTATTTATCCCAAAACTAAACTGTGCTAATGGATGAGGGCAAGAGGAGACACCAATCCCTCCTCCAGGAACACATGGATGCCATCATAGGAGCCTCCGAGAGAAAACAGACCTGCCCTCAGGGTATGATTCTGGGGATTTCTAGTGGGGTAAGAGGTAGGTTGATGGAAAGTTATGGAAGATGAGGTACACAGAGACAGGTTTAACTCCTGGGCTTATTGACTGCCAAGCACTAAAATAAAAATAATTTTAAATGGAGTTGGTTTTTTTTGGCGGGGGGGGGGATTATAATCATACAATCTTAAAATCTCAGAAATAAAGAATCTTGAAATCTCCAAATCTTTGAATGTTTGAGACATAGACTATTAGACTCTTAGAATCTGAAGACTCACCCAATCAGCTCTGGGAGGGGGAACCGAGAGAAGTCGGGGTTTCCTGAGTGAGCACAGTCAGGCCAGCCTCTCTTAACAAGGTGATTGACCGATGACTTTCCCTATGGTTTCAATCTCAAGAAACTGGGGCTGGGGGAGCAGGCAGCTCTTGAAGACAGAATTATAGGGGGAGGGGAAGAAAAAAGATTTTTGCCAAATTAATGAAAAATCAATCTAGTCTCCCAGAGACGTTAATGTGCAATGGGCCCTGGATGGAGAGATAGCATGAAAATCCAATCTGGGAAATGGAAAGAGGCCTGGCCTTGGCAGGGGTGCCTAGAGGTGAGGATGGGGAAGCCAGAGAGGAAGGGGAGGGGGGTCCCCTAGCCTCCTAGAAGGAACGGAAGGATTCCTTCTCATGGGCTGGCCGCCAGCTCTTCCTAATAGGGAGGACTGAAGCATCATATAATTCAGAGACAGAAGAAACTTTCCATAGAGACCATCTTGTCCAAGGCCCTTATTTTACAAAGAAGAAAAATGTAGCTTAGACAGGGGAAAGGAAGGGAGGAAACAAGCATTTATTAAGCACCTACTATATGCCAGGAACTGGGGGCTAAGCGCTTAACAAATATTTCATTTGATCCTCACAACAGCCCTGAGGTAGATGCTGTTATGATCCACATTTTACAGTTGATGAAACTGAGGCAGATAGAGGTTAAGTGACTTGCCCTGGGTTATACAGCAAGTAAATATCTGAGGCTAGATTTGAACTCAGGTCTTCCTGACTCCAATTCCAGTGCTCAAGCTATACCACCTAGCTGCTTAGGAATAGTCTCATCTAAAACCACACAGTAACAAGGCAGGATTCTAACTCCAAATGTAATGCTTTTTTCATTGTAGCATCCTGCCTCTACTTACCCTGAGTGAGTGAAAGGAGCTAAAAGAGATCCATGGCAAACGGGGAAAGGAGTTAGAAGTGGGGGTAAGAGCTCCGAGGCAGTGGCCAACAGTCACATAGCAAAGCCTGTCAGGGTCCCAAGCTGCTTGATGTCCCATAGGCATCTTAAACTTAATACATGTAAAACCAAACTCATTATCTTTCCCCCACCAACCCTCCCTTCTTCCAAATATCTTTATTTTTGCCAAAGGGGCCATGACCATTCCAGTGTCCCAGGTTCATTGCCTCAGTATCATCCTGGGTACCTCACTCTCCATCACTCCAAATATCCAATCAGCTGCCAGTCTCGGCAATATCTCTCAGAGCAGACCCAATGCCCTTCACTCATACCAATACCACCCTAATTTAGACTTCCTTCATCTCTCACCTGGACTATTGAGATAGCGTCCTTAACTGATCGCCTGCCTCCAGCCTCTTACCATTCCAATCTTCCTACACATTGCTGCCTGATTTTCCTTAAGCACTGACCTAAATACATGACTACCTTACTCAATCAACTGCAGTGGCTCCCTATTGCCTGTAAGAAAAATACAAATTGCTCTGTAAGGCTTCATGTCCAGTGCTAGGGGTGAAAAGACAAAAACAAAATACAATCTCTACCTTCAAAATCATAGATTTAGAGCTAAAAGGAACCTGAGAAATCATCTAGCCCAATCCCTCATTTTACAGATGAGGAAACTGAGGCCCAGGAGGAGGAAGTAACTTGTCCAAGGTCATCCTGGTACCAAGCTTCAGAACTTGGATTTGAACCCAGTTCCAGAGCCCATTCCACTACACCACAGTTCCAACTACATTCTACTGTGAGGGATGAGTGAATGATGTCCTCTCTTTTCCCTTGCAACCAAGCCCCAAAGCCACCCTCCCAGGGGCAAGTAAAGACAGCAGAAGGCTTGCCTATGTGCAGCTGCAGTAAGAGACAGCTGGAGATCTGGAGGTCAAGTCAGCAGTGAAGCTGATTTGAGGGTTCTCCACATAGAGATGGCCAAGGGAGAGAAGGTAGAAAGAGGAGAGCAGAGAGCCCAGGACAGACCCCTGGAGGAACACCAGCATTAAAAGATCTCAAAGGAACAGAGGCAGAGAGAGTGGCCCACAAGGTAGGCAGTAAATCCTCTGGTCTTCCTGGGGTCTTTGGTTTCCAGGCTTGGGGAACCTGTTGATTGACTGGCTAATTAATTGATTCCTTGACCTCCACAATGGAACAATGGAAAGAGTGTTACCCTTGGAACCCCAGTACCCAAAGTCAAATCAGGATCTGTCATTTATTATGTATATATGACCTTGGACAAGTCTTGTTAGATTCTGTGGACCTCAGTTTCCTTATGTATAAAATAGAGGGTTAGACTAAACAGCCTTCCCTTCTCCAATATACCTCAACACTTGAAGTGGAGGAAAGACGCAGAGAGAAGACAAAGTCATAGATATAGACAATATTATCTCCCATCAACTCAAAACCCAGAATAATTCAACCTGACACGTCTCCAACTTCCCTCATCCACCCACTCCCCCACTTGCCTGCCACTATTCAGTGGGAAATAGTGCTGAGTTTGGAGTCAGAGGACCTGAGTTCAAATACCACACTAGCCACTTACTACCTGTAAGACCTCAGGCAGGTCACTTCACTTCCCTGGGCCTCAGTTTCCCCATCTGTAAAATGAGGCAGGTTAGATTCAATGGCCTGGAAAGTCCCTTCCAGCCCTAGATTTCTGAATCTGTATCCGACTCCAATGTCATCATCACAAGAGCATATATTTCTACTGCTCTTTAACGTTTGCTCCCTTTCCTCACAATAGCCTATGAGGCAGGCAGGGTAAGGGTTATCATCCCCTTTTGCCTAAAGAGGAAAGTGAAGAAATGATCACCATTGGCATTGTTATCATCATTACCAAACATCATAATCACCAGCATAATACCATCATCATCATCCAATCCAATACCAGCCAACCAATATTTATCAAATGCTTACTATGTGCAGAACACCAGGATTCAGAAACAAAGTGAAGAGCAGCCCCTGCCCTCCAGGAGCTTACACTTTCCACTCAGAGGATGCAACATGTAAATAGATAAGTAAATACCTGATTATTTGTTGAGGAAGAGAGTGCCAATAATTCAGAGGATCGAGAGGAGGTGACCCCTGAGCTGAGCCTTGAAGGAGTCAGGAATTCTAAGAGGTGGAGGTGACAAGAACAGTTATTCAAGGCATTAGATATAGAGCTTTGCCATCATCCCCAGCATTTGTCACCCAGTTCATGAATCCACCCTGGGGTCAGCTTCCTCTCTCTAAGGGGTTTTCAGGCTGTCTCTTCATTACTTCCAGTTGGGTTTGGGGGATGACTCAGTCTTGGGGACACAGTTTGATTGTAAGGAAATGTCTCCATTTTCCTGGGGAAGCCCCCTGAGCTCCAGGCCTGACTGGGGGAAGCTCAGAGCCAGGCCAGGCAAGAAAGAGGAGCTGGCCCAGTAGCTGGCCCAGCTACATTCCCTCTGTCACTCTCAAAGGTAAGCACAGCAGAGTGATGAATGGCCCCGGCCGGGCCGGGCTGGACCTGAGCTGGCCATGGTATTTAACAGCCGATATCGGATTGTGCCGGCCCCGCCTGTGACCAGTGCATTACGAGCGTTAATGGAGTCCTGAGGCCCCATTGATTTTTCATTAATTTGGTAAAAATCTTTTTCTTCTCCCCTATAATTCTGTCTTAAAACGCTCCCCCTGACAGCTCGATAACTCACTCCTCCCTTAATGCACGTCTGGCTCATCTGTCGTCTGGGGGCTGCTGGGGAGGGGCCCCAGCCTGGGCCTGGGGGAGATGGGCTTGACCTGTCAATCATATCCTCCCCCCTCTCCCCATTCCAGCTCTGGCCAGGCTGGGCTTGGGCCTGGGAGAAGGTAAACATTGAATTATTCATGGAAGACTGGGGGGAAGGCTCAGGTCCAGAGAGATAAGTGCCCTACCTTATCCTGGGACCCTTAGCTGATCCCTTTCCTACCTCCCAGGAAAGGTTTACTAATCCAAGAAGAACCTCTGATTTCCCCACACTGGATGACATACTTTTAGGCTTCAGGGGTCCCCAAGTCTCTGCCTAACCATTGGTTGGAGGGCAGTTGGAGCCACTGACCTCATCTATCTCCCTTACAGCTTGGGCTTCCACGAGAAGGATACAGGTTAGATGTGGGAAAGTCCTTCCTAGGTTACGAGAATTGGCAAGAGGTGAAGAAGGTTGGAGATATCATTCAAAAGAACAGGGGGAACAGACAGAGAAACAGAAAGATGCTGAGGCACAGAGTCACAAAAATTGAGAGGGAGAGAGAAAGAGACTAAAAGCAAGACAAGGACAGACAAAGTCAGAGACACAAAGAGAGAGAAAGAGCTTCAAAGGTAGACACAGAGACAAGGACAGAGACAGAGATACTGCCACAAAGAGAAAGAGATGGGAAGTGGAGAGGGATACATCAGGGCTCTCCAGTCCTGGAAGCAGGAGGACAAACTCTAGCAGCCTAAGAATCTGATTCTAAAATTTTCCCAGGGATGGGAACCAGCAGTGGCTTCCTGTGCTCTCTCCCGCTATGCCAGATCCTGGGATTTCATCAGTCTTACTGACCCTTTCTCCGAACCCTGTCTGTCTCTCAGGTGGCTCACTTACAAAGCCTCTTCTCACTCTTCTCTATGCTTCCGTTCATACTGTTCCCCCAATTCCTACAGATCCTCCTTCAGAAAGTCTTCCATGATTGTCCCCCACTTCAACTCTGACCACTGATTTTCCTGGATTCCTTCCGTCCTTAGGGACTCCTCCTGCAGATCTAAGGCTTCCTGAGGGAAGCAGCAATGTCTTCCCCTCCTAACTGTATTCATTCCCTCAGTTCTTTCTTTGGGCTTGGGATGAGGTTGGCCATACTCTGGAGGTTCCCCTCCTCCCAGAAAGGCTCCTCCCTAATCTTCCTTTTGCCCAGGAATAAATGACTCAACGTCCCCTGCCCTTGAAGTTGGAGCTCTGCGGGCTTTGGCAGATGCCCTCCTCCCTACACCAGCTCTCAGTACAGCAGAGACGTGCACACAGACCTCTCTCCTCCCCAGAAGGACAGAGACACACACAGATCCTTTCTCACCCACCCTCAGTTACACACACAATGACAAGTCACCACACAAGTGTAAGACCCTAAGGGCAGATGCAACCTTGGGCACAGAGATCTTCACTTAATGTCACACCTCTTTAATGCTCTGCCTCCTCCCTCTGAGGAACCCTCTTGGATGGATGGCCCAGATTGGGCAGCAGAGACTTTATCAAAACTTCATTAGGACTTGAGTTTCCTTCACTGGTCTGGTCTGCAGGCAGCCTCTCCTCATCACAAACAGGACAGAAATACCTTATGTGTGCATCCATGTACAATTTCATGCAGCCTTCACCACACTCTTTGCATTTACACAGGTTGCCCTTCCATACCTCTAACCTCAGAAAGCCTTTTTCCCTCCAGAGCCAAGCTCTTCTTAAGGATCTTCCTCTTGCCTGCCCTCAAAGTCCTTCCATCCCTCCTCAATATTCCTAGAGCACCTTGCCTGGATCTCTCCTTTACCCTCTTACCTTGTGTAATACCCATCCTTGTCCGTGACAAAATGATGATGGTAAGCCCAGAGGATCCTCCAAGCCTGGCCTGAGTGCTTGGGTCTGACACTTATAGCCAGACTGGGACTCCTCCCTCTCCCCTCATCCTGACCTGGGACTCAGGTGCACTCAATCGGCAGCAAAGAGATCATACCATAGAGCCCCCAGGCCCCCAAGCACCCCTCTCTGCACCTGTAGTATCCTTTGCTCTTTTAGGGGTGAGGCAGATGGGGTGGCAATTAGGTATGGACTTTTCCTTTCTCTGGCCTGAGTCAGGCTGCTAGTTCTTATCTCATACCAACAGAGACCAGGGAGGGAAAGTAAGAGGCCAGTCAAGGATGATACATACCTGGGCTACAGGAACTCTGTAAAGGCAGAATGGTTACTCTAGGAAGCTTTCTGGGATCCTCCTTCTCAGTTAAAGATCTTGCCCCTGCCAGCATCTCAGAGGATAGTGTTTGCTCTCCGCTTATACAGTATTTTGTGTTAGTCTCCTCTGAATAGACAGACACCTTATTTCAGATCAGTCTTCAAGCCCCATAAGGGTAGGGATGGATCGTGACTTATCTATACTTTGTCTCTCCTCTGACCACCAGCACAGAACCCCATAGCTAGAAGGCACTTAACAAATGAGAGGCTCCTCTCTGTCCCTTTGACAGTGACCTTCCCTTCCATCATGCCCTGTGGAACGCTCATTCTGTTTTTAAGAATCTGCCTTGCTGTTAGACTTCATTCTTCCATGGTCTTTTCATCTCCTTTCTATCACAAAAACCTGACTGTCCTCTGAAGACACTCCATCCCTGTGTGACTCAGGGGAAGTCACTTAACCTCTGTCTGCCTCAGTTTCCTCAAATGTAAAAAGGGGATAAAAATAGTAGCTACTTCTCAGGGTTGTTGTGAGGAATCAAGTGAGATAATATTTGTAAAACGCTCAGTGCAGTGCCTGGCACATGGTAGGTGCAATGTAAATGTTTATTTCCTCCCTCTCCTCCTGTCCTTCTCCTTCTTCCATGACTCATCTCTCTTAGACCTATTCCCTTTCCTCATTGAAACCTCCAGTAACTCCATTCCCCACTATGTTCCCAGGCCTCTCTATCCCCACTCCCCAACACAAAAAGAATCTCAACCTTTTGGTTAACCTTTTGAGTCTTGAATTCCTGACACCATCATCCTTTAGGCAGCTAGATGACACAGCAGATAGAGTGCTGGGCCTGGAGTCAGGAAGCTCTGAGTTCAAATGAAGCTTCAGACAGTACTAGCTTGTGACTCAGGGCAAGTCACTTAACCCTTGCCTGCCTCAGTTTCCTCAAATGTAAAAAGGGGATAATAATAGCTCCTACTCATGATTGTTATGAGAATCCAATGAGATAATATTTGTAAAGCTCAGCACAGTGCCTGGTAGGTGTTTGATAAATGCTTCTTTCCTTCAGAATCCAACTCTGTGTGACTTGCACTGTCCACCTCCATTCCTGCGCTGCAAGCCTTCTTGGGTAGACCACCCCTACACCCCACCAAGGCTCATCCAAACCTTTTCTTCTTGAATCATCTACTCCATTATGGCCTCCTTCTCTCTCAGAAAAAAAAAAACATGCTTGATTCTTCACTGGAAAAATTGAGTCTGTCTGCCTCAAGCTCCCTGTTCCTCAGCTCAGCACTTCAAATCACCTCAGCATCATCCCTCATCTTCTCTTTCTCCATGTCTGTGATGAAGTGTCCCTCCTGCTCACCAACACTCCCTCATTTATGCCATCCCCCCATTTGTTTGCTCCTTTCATCACCCCCCTCCCTAATTTATAATCTCTGACAATCTCCTGGCTTCCTTCCCTGCTGCCTTCAAACATGCTTGTGTCTTCCTCATCCTTACAAAAAACAAACAAACAAACAAAACCTTTGCTTGACTCCATCAGTCCCTAAAAGTAGAATCCTACATTCTTTCACAGCTAAAAATGGGGATGGGGTGGAGATTTCCTATAGTGGTTGCCTCTACTTTCTTATTTCTCAAGTCTTTGGAATTCTTTGGCCTGTACCTGTTCTTGTTTCAGGCATATCCGACTCTTCGTGACCCCATTTGGGGTTTTCTTGGTTGAAATACTGAAGCGGTTTGCCATTTCCTTCTCTGGCTCATTTTACAGATGAGGAAACTGAGGCAAACAGGGTTAAATGACTTACTCAGGGTCACACAGCTAGGAAGTATCTGAGGCCACATTGAACTGTTGTTCCTGACTCCAGGTTCAGTGCTCTAACCACTGCACTACCTAGCTCACACATTCTACAGGAAGCCAAACTGTCCTCCTGATATTTCTTGTACATAGCATTGCTTCTTTAGCCCCTACACCTTCTCATAGTCTGCCTCCCATGCCTGAAATGCTCTCCCTCCTCACCTTTACCTCTTAGAACCCCTAACTTTTTTCAAGAGCTCAGCCAAAGTACTTCCTTCTATAAGAATCTTTTCTTGATTCTCCAATGACTGTACATTTATTTTGTTACAGAATCTGTTTTTATTTTTCTGTTAACTTGTCATATGCCTCTAATAGAATGGAAAGTCCTCGAGGACGGGAATTCGTTAATCTCTGCCCTTGTCCCCTTGCCACTCAGCAAGGTGTATAAATCCTAACCCTTAGCTTCCTAGACAGAGGAGGAAGGATTTCCTAGGCAGTGTGATCCTGGATTTGGGCCTTTTCATGGGAGAAAAGAATTTCCTGGACATTTTACCTCTTGGAGAGAGAAAAGGATTTCACCTTTGGTGAATTTCACATGAGGCTCCTGGGCCTGGATGGCAAGAGACTGGATGGGTTTTCATTGCATAGAAGAACACGAGTCTGAATTTTTCACTCTGCTATTAAAGTACTATTCAAATAGTATAGATCCAATGGGAAGGCTTAGCCTCACTAGCATCACCAAATGACTTTCTCTTCTAGGGGTTCCAAGTCCTTAAAGGGTCTCTGTGGAATAAAAGAAAGACTCAGAAAATCAGTGACCTGATGCCTGTTTGGCAGCCAAATGTGCTTCCCTTGGTGGGGGCAAATGGGAAGTGGTGTTGAGTTTGGAATGTGATAGAGAGAGAGCATTAATTAATTGCTTATCATGTACCAAATACTGTGCTAAGTACTGGGCATACAAATTCAAGGAAATAAGACAGTTCCTACACTCAAGAAGTTTACATTCCAATGGGGGAAGGCAACCTGTAAAAGAGAATTGGACAGCAGGTGTAGGGACAAGGTGATTGGTGAGAAAAGGGAGAAGTCTTTTGACTTCTCTAGAGAGTGTGCCGAGGTAGTAAACAGGTGAAGCATATCTGGGGCCATTCCTGAAATAGCGAACTCTATGAGACAAGCACCAATCACCAATCGCCAATCAGGAAAAAACCTCAGGGAGTTCTTACCAGGGTGAGAAGTCAGTTAGTGAGGAGGCAGAGAAGTCTGAAGGTGGAAGTGAGGACCTTGTGGAAAAATGGGACTCACCAAAAAGAGAGAAAATTGTATTGATATTTCTGGGCTTTTGTGAATTCTTTTATATATTACCTTATTTTGTTTATGGGCTCTAGTAAGTCCTTTGCATTTTTTCCATTATTTTTGTAGTGAAATGACAACCAACCTGTACCTGATAAATGCATCTGTTACTTTTGGATGCCTACACGATAACTGGGAATCCAATTACCCACATCTGAGATCTGTCAGTGGAAATGAGGGTGGGGGGGGAAGGGGGTGGTAATATAAGGCAAAGAGGGAGTGATCTTTTGGGGTAGTTTCCAAGTTTGAACTGAGTGCATGTGAGCTCAGTATGGGGACAACGGATCATAGGTTATACTTGCATCAAGACTAAGCCTTCCTCTTGGCAACTTACGCTCATTTTTTCTTGTTCTGCCCTGTGGACTGCAGCAAAACAAGACTAAGCACATGGTAGCCCTTCGGATAGAGGAACACAGCTGTTACATGGCTTCCACTTCTTTTCTAGGCTAAACACCCCTGGTTCCTTCGAGCAGTCGTTATGTGGGTAGGATCTTGGGGTACTATGCCCTCCTAGATACCTTGTCTGGGTGGTCTTCAGCCCCCCTCCCCTCTCTCTCTGTCTCTCTCCCTTTCTCTCTCTCTCTCTCTCTCTCTCCCCTCTCTTTCTCCCCCTCTCTGAGAGAGAGAGAGAGAGAAAGAAAGAGAGAGAGAGAGAGAGCAGTTAGAACTAGTGACAAGAAGGATCTTCAAGGAGTGTGACCCTTTTAAACATAGAAGAGAATCATGGAAGGAGAGAGTAAGCCCGCAGTTAGAAGCTGAGCTGAAGAGAAGAGCAGGCTCAGATGGGAAACTGGGCCCAGGAGAAAGCACCCTGAGGACACCCCAAGAAGTTGAAATACTCTGGGGCCTTGCATTATTGGACATAAGCTGCACTGGCCACATACGTTCCCTACACACAAGACCTTCCAGCTCTTAGCATCTGCTGTTCTCTCAGACTGTCCGCCATACTTGGAAAACTCTCCCTTCTCAGCTCCATCTACTAAAACCACCTTCTACAATAAGCTTTCCCAAACCCCTCAATCCCAATGCCTTCCCTCTGGTAATTATTTTCTATTCATCCTGTATATAGCTTGCTTTGTACATATTTCTTTGCATGTTATCTCCTCCATTAGATTATTAACTCTGTAATCTGTCTTTTGCCTCTTTTTGTAACCCCAGTGCTTAGCACAGTGCCTGCTGTGTAAAAGGTGCTTAATTAAAGCTGATTGATTGGTTATACATGTGCCTCACTTCCTGTGAATTCTAGGTTTGTGCCCACTCTTCCGGCAGAACTTAGAGTAGTGATCTCCACCACTAGGGACCCATACTACTGATTGTGACACCAGAAAAGTGTAACACAATTACATTTTATGACATGAGGAGTAAGGAAGGAGAGGGCATGGGTAGTATGGTAAAGGTATGGATATGGGAGAGTATGGGTAAATTGGAAGAGCCTCCAGCTTGGATTTAGGAGACCTGGCTCTAATTGTGTGACAAGTGACTAGTGGCATGTGACTAATTATGTGATCTGGGCAAGTCATTTCCCCTCACTAGGTCTCAGTTTCCTCATGTATAAAATAGGTATGATAATGTAGGCATCATCTACCACACAAGGCTATTGTGAAGGAAACATTTTATGAAACTTAGTTACAAAAATATGAACTGTCATTATTATTGGCATTCCAAGGGAGGCCCCTCTCCAAACATCAGGAAATATTTAGATTTCTTGGGGTATTGTACAGGCAGGGTATCTGAGTGGAAAAGAGACAGAAGGAAGCCATCTGACTCCTTTTGTGTTCCTTGCAGGTAGAACATCTAGGTCACCTTTTGCTTTCCTGCCTCTTCACCCAAATGTCCAGGGGCTACATATACAGAGCCATAGACCTCTGTGATTCTGGCCCTGTAATTCCCTCCCCTAATGTCCCCTAGAGACCTGCCTGGGTCTTGGTTCCATGGATACCTGGGTGCATTTGGAACAGGACTGGTTCCTAGAGCCTCCCTCTGGCCTCCCTTTACTGGCAGGCTCCCACAGGTCTTTGGTGTGGTTATTGATGATGGATGGAGAGACCTCCCCAGTTCTTGCCCATGAGCTTGCTGCCAGGGCGTGGTTTGTTTGGTGAATTTACCTCCTCCTGTTACCATCCCTTTTCTCATGCTACCCATTATAAAGGAGGGTTGGCCATCCCTATTGTGGAGGAGGGACTGAGGAACAGAGATATTAACCTAGCTGAATGACCTGAGTAAGTCACTTAACCTTAACCTTCCTCTGTAAAATAAGGGGTTTTGGACTAAATGGCCTTTAAAGTCTCATCCAGCTCTGAATTCTGTGGCCCAGGTTACAACTCAAAGTCATTGGGACCTCTGGAATTGCAGGTCTCTGACTTCAATCTGTCACTCTTGCCTGTGTGATCTTGGGCAAATCATTTCACTTCTCTGTGCCTCAGTTTTCTTCTCTGTAAAATGGGGGTTATAATACTTGCATTAGCAAATGGGACTTGTTTTGAATCTTAAAGTATTAAAGAAGTATCATTTAGAACTGGGGGGGTGGGGCAGGACAGAGGAGCCCTGCCTTCCCAGTCAAAAGACCCATCTGAGTTTGTAGCCTGGCTCATTCAAACAACCAACCAATCAATCAAACAAGCATTTATTAAGTACTTACTAAGTGCCAGGCACATGTAACAAAATCAAATAGTCCTTGACCTCTGGGAGTTTGCACTGTAATGGAGGAGACAACATGGACATTTAGGGGTTTATACAAGACACATGCATAACTGTATAATCCTGGGCAGGTCATGGAGAAGCTCTCTGCCTCAGTTTTTTCACCTATAAAATGGGGATAATAATCCTTGCACTCCTTATCACACAGGGAGGAGATTTGGGAGAAAGTGTTGTGGAAACCATAAACCTCTGTAGAAACGGGGGCTACGATGAGGATCATTATTCAGAACTCTTGGTCTCTGCCTCTGGGAGCTTCCAGAATTCAAAGTTCCCCCTGGCTTAGCCACCAGAAATCCAAGTCTCTGCTGTGGGATACTCTGGAACTGTTGTCTCTGCATTTGGAAGCCCCAGACCTCACGGTCCCCCTTGCTTCCTTCTGCTCCACTCCACTCAATTCTGTTAGAAAGCCATTGTATTAAAATATATTAATAATTATATAATATTACATAACATAAAATAAAATATCATCTCTATTATACACATATATCCTATGTAATAACATTATATGAACTAGCCATCACACCATAGTGGAGTTAAGGTCTAGTCCCACCAGTTTGACAAATACTGGCTGTGTGACCTTGGGCAAGTCGTTTAACCTCTGCCTGCTCCAGGCAACTCTCTGTTTAAGACCTAGTTGCAAAGAAGGTGTTGACCTGCTGTCAGAAAGGAGTTTCCTCATCTGCAAGCTTCCTCATCAGGGAGTAATGTATACCAGCTAAATCCAGTCCCTGTCGTTATCCTATGTGAGTAACAGCAATGATAGCTGACCTTTTACCTAGAGCTTTCAGGCTTGCAAAGCATTTGAGCCTCATAATAGCAGAATGAAGTAGGGACTGTTATGATCCCCATTTTATAGATGAAGAAACTGAGGCTCAGAACAGTGTGAAAAATGAAGCATAATGGTAGGGACCTCAAGTTGTAATCCAGATCACAGAATTTAAATCTGGAAGGGATCTTGGGGAAGGGTCCTAGTGTGGTGAGGGCCTCTGTCCTGGGTGCTGAAGATACAAAGATGAATAATGACATAGGGTTCAATATAATGGGGAAGGGGAGGGATGTGACATTCACAGAGAATTATGGCACAAGGTAAAGGGCTTCTGGGATATTTGAGGAGAGACTGCCCATTTTCTAGGGCAGGCGGATATAGCACTAGTCTTGGACTCAGGAAGACCTGAGTTCAAATACAGCCTCAGTCATTTACTAGCTGGGTGACCCTGGACAAATCACTTAACCCTGTTTGAATCAGTTTCCTCATCTGTAAAATGAGCTGGAGAAGGATATGGCAAACAACTCCAGTATCTTTGCCAAGAAAACCCCAAATGGGGTCACAGAGAGTCAGACACGACTGAAAAACAGCAAGTCTGCTTTCAGCTGACTGGGTCAGGAGAGTCTTTATGAAGGAGGTGACCCCTGAGCTGGGCCTCCACGGAAGAGAAGGATTTCTCAATCATCAGAGATGGGGGGAGGAGGACTCATTTCCAGGACGGGGCTGCTCTACCTAGCAACTTGGTAGTTTCTCTATGCTATGTCTCTCTTTATTCATTAACACTACAAAAACCCCTTTTGCTGTCATCTGAAAGTTCTATTTTTGGCGATAGCATTGTGATTTAATGTGCTTCGTTATTTTTTAAAATCTTGGTTTAACACTTTGTAATACAGTGATTTGAAAGTTTCCTCTAAGCAGATTTTGTCTCCATACTTCATGTTAACGTCTATCCTGGCTGAAAAAGATCTGAAAGTCAGTCAGTTAATAAATAGTCAGTCCACCAATTATGCAAAAGTATTTGTTGAAATCTGGCTGGTATAGTAGGGAGGGAGATGTGGCCTCTGGAGATCAGACCCCGAGGGTGGAGGGTGGAGGGTGGTGGTTCCGGTGCATAGAAGGAATGTTGGCAGGGCAGACAGCAAGGCCCAGTTAGGCCCTGGTTTCCTGGTGGTGAATGACCTTCATTTGCTTCCAAACTGTCCAGTGGCTTATTTTTGTTTTTATTAGGGGGGAGAGATGGGGAGCCTAGGAAGCAGAGTTGCAATTCTGTGCTTGGCTACTGGAGCCCCAAGCCCCCTGGCGGCCTCAGGGGTCACCGACTCTTGCTCCCTTGCTAGCGGCTGCCGCTTTCTCCCTCTCCTGCTCCCCCTCCAGATGCTGTGAAGATGCCTGCTCCTCCTGGGCTATCCTCCCTGCAGCTCCTCCAGGGTCAGCAGGAGCCTCCCCGATACCAGAGAGTGGGTGTAAGAAGAATCCGCGCCATCGGCAAGGAGCTCAAGTCCTAAGGAAACATAACCCCCCTCCCAAATCAGGGCTTACTCAAGGTCTACCCAGAGGCTCTGTCGAATTTTGGGGAGCTCATCCCATTCCCCTCTGGCTCCCTCCTTTACTTCTTCCGTCCTCCCCTACCCAGCTCATGTGCAGGCGCGCACACACACACACACACATTCTGAAGGTGAGACCATGGAAGGGTCCTCGCTCCCAGAGGATCAGGGTCTGCCATCCCAAGCCATCCCAACTGTGCAGGAGTGAGGAGCGCTAGCCAGAGGATATTTGAGACGTCCGCTGCTGTTGGGGGGGAGGGGAGGACTGGGGATGGTGGGGGCCAGGTGGAAAATAATTGCCTGCCGGGGGGGCGGGGAGTGCTTGTGGCTGACCGCCCGGCGAGGTGGTTATGGGCGCAGAGAGGGGGGAAGAAAAGGGGGGTGCGGAGGGAGAGGAGAACCGCGGAGCCGGGCAGCAGCTGCAGAGCCCCGAACAGCTGTGATCTTCTCCTTGGTTTTCCAGCAGTTTCTTTTGAAACCCCAAAGGATCGTCTCGAATGTCCTGTTTTTGAGACCACTACTTCTGCACCCCCACCTTCTCCAAGAAACCTTTCTGTCAGTAACAATCCTCCTTGAGATTCCACATAGCACTTAATTTTGTAACTGGGACCTTATTTATCCCCCAACTAGATGGTGAGTTCCATGAGGGCTAGTGGGGGCAAAGGGTATGTTTTATTTACCATTGTACATCCCCCCCACCCCCAAGCCTAATGAGGGCCTCTGCAAGCTGTTTAGACTCAATAAGTGTCTGATGAATGAACGAATGATTGAGTTCTTGACGCAGAATCAGGACCCAAACCCACTTTCTCCTCACATTTCTCTGAATTTCCCCAATAAGGAAACTACGATAAGGCAAGACCAATTGATCCCGGATTCATTGAGCTCCTCACACGTGCCTAGTCTTGTGCTGGGAATGTTGTGATGGAGGTGAAGAAAAAATCAGACAGGAAAATGACAGACAGGTTTCTTGTCTCCCTGATCCAGCTCACTATCCATTATGCCATACTGCCCCTTCCCATAATCAAGGAAGGCTTTCTGAAGGAGGTGGGACTCAAGATGGGCTTATGATAGGGCCATGGGACGTCACAACTGGAAGGGACATCCAGTCAAATCTTCTGTTTTACAAAGTGGCAGAAAGAGACCCATAGGTTTGAGGAATTTATTCAAGGTCACACAGATAAGTCAGTAGCAAAACTAAAGTGTTTTGTTGTTTTTAAGACTAGGTCTCACCATCTTGCCAGCCTGGAAGTAAAGTGGCCAATCCCAATATCGGCTGTCACAGAAGATTGGACCTGTTCTGTCTTTGCACTGATTCGCTCTTCCTTAGGTAGCCTGATGGCTTTCTGATCCTGAGAGCTCATCATACTGGCTCTACACTTTATGGAGATATCTAATCAGATTTAGCCTTTCTGAAGCTCAGAGCTCAGTGGACCCACCAGCCTCAGTCTCCCAAAGAGCAAGGATTACAAGCCTGATTAAGGACATGACCCTAAACTATCTCCCTCCAAGACTTCTTCCTCTCCTGCTGCCATCACTATACTTCATATGGCATCACCCTTGATTTTTTAAGATTCCCAAATCCAAGAATAGTCATATAGTATGATAGACCTGAGTTCTAGGCCTGGTTCTGCCACTAACTGCCTTTGGAACCTTGGATAAGTGATTTCACCAACCTGGACCTTAGTCTCCTCATATGTAAAATGGGGATTTTGACTCTACTCACTCTTCCCTACAGATGATTGAAATGACCACATGAGATGCGTGAATAGCATTCTGAAATGAAAAAAAAAGTGATCTGCCTGCCTCTCCACACTAACTCAACTCAGCCAGTCCCCTGATGAGAAAACCAGCAACCAGTCCAATGACTTTTGGACATTAAACTGAGTGGCTGTTCCCCTATTTCTTCAAAGAATCTCAGATCTGGGTTCTCCACATCTTTCCTAGGAACCGAAAGTCTCAGGGTCTTGTTTCTCTGCCACCCCAACTCCCAGACAAAGCATGAGAGATGGCAGGGAATAGGTTACCACCAGGGAAACATTTGTTCCTTGGGAATATGGGGGGGGAAGGTCTCTGGAGAACAGATGACTATTTCTCTCTCCCTCCTCCCACCCCTACCAAGTTGAGTAGTGGAACACTGGGATTATCAAAGGCTAGAACTCTCCAGGGCCCCAGTTCAGAGGGATCAGGGAACTCAGGAAGGCTTGACTTATCCTGGGTTTCAGGAATGTGTGACTCAATGTGATCAATGAGCTCCCTTCTCCCCACCGCAGTCTGAAGAACCCTGAAGCAGGACTCAGCATGTCTAACTTTCCCCCTGTTCTCTGTCTATATTTACATCTTCCTATCTTTCTTTCTATTTCTAACTTTATCTCTTTAATTTGTCTCTCTCAGTCTCCATGTGTCTGTTTCTCTCTGTTTCTTTCAGGAACAAATGCCTGAATGTGTGGCCGGGCAGCCCCTCTCTCTCTCTCTCTCTCTCTCTCTCTCTCTCTCTCTCTGTCCCCACCTCTCTCTCTCTCTTTCTCTCCCCTATCTTTTTTTCCTCTCTCTCCCCCCATCTCTCTTCCCATCTCCCTGTCTGTCTCCCCCTCCCCTTTCTCCATATCCCTATCTGCATTTCTCTTGATCTTTCCATCTCTTTTTATCTCTTCCTAATTTGAACTCCATGTGTCTGTTTATCCTTTTTGTCTTTATCTTTGATGTTCTCTATCTGTGTATCTGGTTCTGCCTTTATTTTTGCCTTGGTCCATATCTCTGCTCCTCCCCCATCTCTCTGTGTCTATGTCTGTATCTCTCTGATTCTCTCTATCTTCATCTTTATTTTCTATTTCTCTACCTCTCTCTTCCTCTCATTTTCTCTAGCTATATCTTTACCTCTTTCTCTCTGTGTCAATATCCTTGCCTTTCTATGTGTCTATAACTCTGTCTTGCTTTGTATCTTTATCTTCACCTCTCTGTCTCAATCTCTGCCCTGGTCTATCTCTGTCCATGTCTGCCTCTGTCTATCTCTTTCTATATCTCCATTTCTTCCTATTTCTGCTTCTCTCTCTGCCTCTGTCTTTATCTTTGCTCTTCTCTCTTCTCTGTCTCTCTTCTTCTAACTCTGTCTCTACTTCCCTCCCTCTGTCTACATCTTTGCCTTTCTGGGTCTATAAATCTGCTTTTCTTTGTATGTCTTATCTTTGCCTCTCCATATACATTTTTCTGTTTCTATCTCTCTCTACCTCTTCCTATCTCTGTCTATATCTCTGTCTCTCTGCCCCTCTAGCTATATCTCTACCTCTCTCTGTTTCTCTGTCTCTTTCTCCCTCCCTCTCTCTATATATATCTTTACTTCTTCCTACCTCTGTCTATATGTCTGCCTCTCTCTATATGAATATATCTCTACATCCCTACACTTTTCTCTCTCTATCTCTACTGCTCTGTCTTTCTCTTGTATATCTCTCCATCTGTCACTATCTCTTCCTATCTCTCTTTATCTTGGCCTCTTTATGTCTCTGCATATATATCTGCCACTACCTCTTTCTGTTTCTCTCCGTCTCTGCTTCTTTCTAGCCAGATGTCTGCCCTTGCCTCTATCTCTACATCGATGTCTCTGCCTCTGTCTGTCTCTTGCCTTGTCTCATCCTCTGTCTTTTAATCTCTGCCTTCCCCCCTTCTCTGTCTCCCTCTGTGTTAAAGTATATATCTCTCCAAATCTCTGTCTTTCTGGTTCTCCCTCTGTCTCTCCAAATCAGTCTCTGTTTCCCTCTCCCCCTCCCTCATCCCCCGGTTCCCGAGTGGCCTCCCCTCCAGCTGCATTAATCTCCCTCCCTCTCCCCCTCACCCGCCCTGCTCACTGGCTCCAACTCCTAAGCAGGCTTGGGCTCTGGCTCCTGCTGACCAAAGCTGAAATGGATTTCGCCTCCTCCCTCCCAGCCCCATAGGTTTCTGTTGGCAAAGCAAAAAGAATTCTGTGCTGATCTCAACTCTGACCTCGCGCTCAGGGGACATGAACACTTGGACACATGAAATATTGTTTCCCAGGGCCCCCTGAGTTCGGTTCCATGCATATGTGCATGCGCAGGCGCACACACACACACACACACACACACACACACACACAGAATCCTAGAATTAGAAGGGATCTCAGAAGTCTCTAACCCAGCCTACACCCGAATAAAAATCCTCTCTCCAACACCCCCAACTACTGGTCACCCAGCCTCTGCTTAAAGACTGCCAATGATGGTGAAACCCACCCCCCACCTCCCAAGGCAATTCGTCCCGCTTTTGGACAGCTCCAACTTTTAGGTGTTTTTCTTATATTGAGCCTAAACCTGTCTCTGTGCCCTCTCATAGAATCATAGGATCTAACACTAAAAGAGGACTTCCCTCCCTCTCCATTCAACCCACCCTCATTTTTCAAATGAGGAAACTAAAGGGACTTACCAAAGGTCACACAGGTAGTGTAAGAACTAGGCTTTGAACTGAGGTCCTCTGACTCCCCCTGCCCCACCTCCACCACCAAAAAAAAAGGTCTTAGTTTTGCTCTCCCTCCCTGCTAATAATTCATGCAAATCAGCTCCTTCTGCCCCAGGACAACCTGGTAAATATGAGAAGTCAGTGATCCTATCCAGGCAAAGTCCTCTTTTTTCTAGGCTAAGTATTCCCAGCCTTAGTTTCCTCAGCTGTAAAATGAGAAATCATTTTATAGATCTGAACCTCAGAAGCTCAGAAGGCTTCTGAGGTCCCTTCCAGACCTAAATCTGTGATCCTTTGATTCTGCAGACACATATGGCATAGCTTCCAGGCTCCTCCTCATCCGAGTTGCCCTCTTCTGGACACATATGTTCATCCCTAAAATGCAGCACTTAAATTTGTACACAATACTCCAGATGTATCTGAACTGGACAGGGGACAATATAACTCTGACCTTTCTCCATATGGACATTATGCTTCTCTTAATACAGACTAAGATCTTGTTAGCTTTGGGACTACCATGTCATTCTTCTGTTTCGTATGGAACTTACAATCCACTAAGACCCTCAGATCTTTTTCACACAATTTGTTAACTAGACCTGCTTCTCCCATCCTATACTGGCATGCTAATTAAAAAAAAAAAAACTCATGTAGGACTTTGTCTTTGCCCTGTTAAATTTCACCTTATTAAAATTGTTCTATCCTTCTTCCCTATGGAGCTCTTCTTAGATCCCTGGATCCTGATGAGATTTATAATCGCTCAAAAATGTTCAGCCTAACACTCCAAAAAAGGGAAATCAAAAGGAAGAAGAATGCCTACCTATTGTCCCGATTATGATAAACATTGAATGGACAACCCCCAGAACTGGTCCATCACTAGCAATTAGTGCCCTGCCCTCCAAGTTACCTTGAATTTGATGTGCATATAGCATATATACACTTACATATGTAAATATTGTTTCCCCAATTAGAATGTGGGCTTCCTGAGAGCAAGAACTATTTCATTTTTGCCTTTTATCCCCAGTGTTTAACACAGTGCCTGGCACATGGTGGGTGATTTTAAAATGCTTGATGATGGATTGATTACATAAATCTAGGACAGATAGTATGGAAGGCCAATGAAGAAAGAGGAAGAGTAAGAAAGAGAGACGAATTGCATTTTGGAGCTCATACAGTGCTCTCAATGACCCCTCGTTTCTCCTTGAAAACAAAAACCCTTCTTTTTAACACCAATATTCATCTAGCAATGCAATATCAAGGCTGTGAATCAAGAAACACCATAATCTCTGAAGAATCAAAATTGCAGGTCACTTAAAGGGCAATGGAAAGATGTATGGTGGGTGTAAATAGGCTTCCGCATATATCAGTGATGAACTGCACACAAGAAACTGTGTAAAAGATATCACCAAAGAGATGTATAATCAGAAAAGGAAGAGGGTTGGTCATATTGCAATAGTACAGGGCTGAGCTATACAGCCTTTATACCTCACTGATGGTCATGGAGTATTAAGAAACCCAGAAAAAACCACCCCCTGCCCCAGGTACACTGGGTTGCCTTTTATGGGGGATTTATGGGAGGCCATGGACAAAAGTCCAAAGCATGGATGTATTGTAATCTATCCCATTGGAAGGAGTATCCTTATCAATGAGATCAGAGGTCACTGAACCCTCAATCTGTCTTCTGGTATATTCACTATCTTGCCTAGCTTTGTGTCAAGGTAAGTATGAAAAACATCTATGCCTCCAATTTGAATCATTGATAAAAAAAAAAATTAAACATTACAGGACAAAAGACAGAGCCCTGTGGTATAATCATTGAATCACCACTCAGCATTTGGTCCTTCAACCAATTCTGAATCTACCTATCTATTCTAACACCTACTCCATGTCTCTCTATCTCATCCACAAAGATATATAAGACACCATGTCACCTTGATGAAATCCAGGCATACTTAAAGATCCCTGTCCCTAGAACTCATCAAGTGGAAATAGTCTCTCTACTCGTCAGAATGTTGTAGGTGGAGGATTCCTGAATAGGCACACCTCCTGAGATCTCTTCCAGCTCTGAGGGTCTGAGGGTCTACATCTTTGGCATTTCCTGGGTGTAGCAGTACTATAATCTTAGTGCAGAATGACTTGATATGGATAAACTCATGCTGGCTCATAATGATCCCTAATTCCCTTTCTAAATGTGCAAAAGGCAAAACTATAAACCCAAATATCAGTTATTATTATTATTATTATCAATCAATTATAAAATGTTGGTAATCATTATCATTCCCCACCATCACTATTGGCCCATTATTAACATCATTCAATTCAACAGATATTTTTAAAGTATCTACTCCATTTAAGACCCCATGTTCAGTGTTGGGGATACATAGATGAAAGATGACACAGCTCCTGCCCTCAAGGAACTTACAGTCTAAAAGCATATATACTTTAAGAATGACACCAAGCAGAATGTGATATAGGTCAGATGAGGTGCCTGGACAGAGTGTTTTAAGAAATATAAGGAGGAAGAAATCACTTTCAACTGAGAGATCAGAGAAGGATTTTTGGAATAGGTAGCAACTGAGTCAAGCCCTCATGATCATTGCTACTTCTTCAACTATCAGCATCACCATTGCCAAAATCAAGATTATCATTACCATCCCCATCATCATGATTATGATCTCCCCATCCCCATTGCCATTAAGAAAGAGATTGTCTTTGTGAATATTTGAGGTGCTCTAGGAAACAAGTGGGCTATTGCCTACACCCTGCCTGAAGTCTGTGAATTTTGTGATGTCTCCCTGGGTCAAGGTAGAGGGATAGCATAGTTATTAAGGTATGAGTCACATGGGTGTTTGTTGAAGAAGTATGATCATCAGACCAGGAATGGAGGGAGCTCTTAAGCACTGTGGGATGCAGGTCTGGATGAGGCTTGGGTTGTTTGTTTGTTTGTTTTTTTAATCAATCAATAGGCAAAATCCAAGGAGTCAGAAGCTGGGAGGAGCCAAGGGCAGGGAACCTATCAGGATGCTAAAAATGGAAAAGTACCTTTCCAGGAAGAAGCATATACCCCAGAAGTGAGTTCTTAGTCTGAGTTTAGAGATATTGGACAGTATGAGACTTCAGGTCAGGCTAAGGAAAAGTCAGGGGGGAGTTAGGTTAGCTTCTCAAAGATTGAGAGTCATCCAGTTTTGCTGACAGTTATGCTAGGTCCATGATTTAGGAATCATAGAGTCCTAAGAAGGGACCTCAAAGGCCATATGGTATCTTTACCTGACCAAGAATCTCTCCTAGGTGGAGTTTTAGAGTTCTGGGTCCAAAGTCAGGAAGACCTGAGTTTAAATGTGGCTTCAGATAACTGGGTAAAATTATGTAACCTGTTTGCCTCAGTTGCCTCATCTATAAAATGAGGATAGTAATAGCACCTACTTCCCAGCATAATTGTGAGAATCAAATGAGATAACCATTGTAAGTGCTTAGTATAGTGCCTGGTACACAGTAGGCACTTAGTAAATGCTTATTCTCTTCCCTTCCACCCCTTATAGAGTCTTTGACATGTGGTCATTAACTTCCTCCTAGAGACTTTCAATGATAAGTCACCCCATTATACTTCTGTACAGCTCTAAATAGTTAGGAAGTTTCTCTTTTTATTGAACTGACATCCTCCTCTTTTCAATTGCCCCCTCCCCCTATTGCTCCTAGTTCTGCCCTCTGGGGTCAAACAGGACAAACCAAACTCTTTCCAAGATGGCAGCTCTTCAAATGCTTGGACACCATTTTCGTGCCTGTGACCACCTCAAATCTTCCATTCTCCAGCCTAAGCATCCCCAGTTCCTTCAAGAAAGGACTCTTTCCTTGCTCAGCATGGTTTCTATCTCTTACACTATCCAGGTCACTATCCTCCAGTTGCCCTCCAGCTTGCAATGTCCTTCCTAAAATTTAGTGTCCAGAATTCAACACAATATTCTAGATAACTAGAATTTACGTAACAATAGATAGCATTTATGGAGTACTTTAGGGTTTACAAAGCACTATCTCTATGTATATGTATACATATACGTTATGTAAAATCTCATTTGATCCTCGGGAAGATAGAAGCTACTATTATCTTCATCTTACAGATGAGAAAACTGAGACTGAGAGAAGTTAAGTGACTTGTCCAGGGTCACGTAGCTAGGCAGGATTCAAACTCATGTTTTCTTGATTCCAGGTCCTGTGCTATCTTCACTGAACTGCCTAATTGTCAGGTAGAATCTGACCAGGGGGTAGGGTGATGAGACTCTCATCTCCCTCATTCTGGATTCTCTCTGTTAAATGTAAGCCAAGTAATGATAATAATTTTTGACTATCATGCCACACTGCTGACTCATATGGAGTTTGTGGTCAGTTAGCCAACTAATTAAGTGCCTACTATGTGCCAGGCACTGTGTTAAGAATTGAGACAAAAGTTGGCCTGATGGTGCTCTGGTCAGTCCTGAGCACCACATTTTTTGCAGGATATGACAAGCATATCCAGAAGGGAGAATCCAAGATGATGAGAGGATGGGAGCCAAAACTACATATGGGTTGGTGGAAGGAACAAGGCATATTTAGCCTAAAGAAGAGAAGATTGAGGAGGGCATGATAGTTCCCTTCTGTCATGTGGCAGAGGCAGTAAGTGCTGGACCAGGAGTGAAGAAGTCTTGAGTTCAAATTCTGTTTCAAGTACTTCCTGACTACGTGACTTCAGATAAGTCATTTAACCTCCCTCTACCTCATCTGTAAAATGTAGTGAATACAACCTATAGCATTTACCTAACAGGGTTATAATGAGGATCAGACAGGTCATGAGCATAAAGTGATGGAGCGCTGGGCGTGGAGTCAAGAAGACCTGAGTTCCAATCCTGCCTCAGACATTTACTAGCTGTGTGACTCCCAGAAAGTCTCTTAACCTCCGACTGCCTCAGATAGATGAAGATAATAATAGCACGTACCTCCCAGGGTTGTTATGAAGATAAAACGAGATGATATTTGTAAAGTGCTTTGCAAACCTTGAAGCACTATGTAAATGCTAACTGTTTGCAAACCTTATAGCACAATGTCAGTTGCTGTTATCATCATCATCATCATCATCAGAGGACAGAATTAGGAGCAATGATCTGAAGTTGTAGAGGGGCAGATTCAAACTTGATGTAAGAAATATTTCCTAACAGAGCTATACAAAAGCGAGATGGGCCGCCTCTCTGGAGGTGGTGGGCTCTCCCTCTTCCCTGGAGGTCTTCAAGCAAAAAACTGGACGGAAATATTCCTGCCCAGGGGCAGGTAGGCCTAGGTGGCCTCTGGGGTCCCCACTAGCTGAGGTTCTTTGCATCTGTAATTCTACGGGCTTACTCTGGGGCTGGGACCCAGAGGGCATGATGTCCAGGTACCTGTGTCCTCTCCCCCTCTGGATCCTTCTGGAGCTGTCTGGGCCTAGGACACCCGATCTTTCCTGTATCCTTAATGCTGCTGATTCAGCCAGATCATCTCAATCCCAGCCCTGGGCCAGAGGATCAGCCAGGGAGGATGGAAGGGATGGAACATCTCAGATGCTGAGACAGGAAGGGGTCTAGGAGACAGATGCCAGGAGGGTCAGCTGATGGATGGATGGATCACTGGATGGCCCTCCCAGGAGACAGCCTCATTTGTGGGCTCACAAAATAGAGCCCTGATGTCGTCAGAGAAAGAGTCTGGGAGGCAGAAGCCCTGGGCCCTCATTCGCCTTGCTCTTGACTTCACTGTAAGACTCTAAAGCAACCCCTTCCTCTGTCTGGGCCTCATTTTCCCCAAATAGAACATGACGATGAATTGCTCCCTCACTTACCATGTAAAGTCCATAGAGTTTTTCCTCTGCCGCTCCCTCCCTCCCTCCCTCCCTCCCTGTGTCCTGGATTGGAGCTTTTCCCAGGTGTCTCCTTGAATCTCTGATGCTCAGGACTCCCTCCTCCCTCCAGCTGCCCTCCCTCTCCAGGCCCAGAGCTCTGATCCTTCTTCTGACCTCTGTGAGGAAGATCTGAACTGGTGAGCTTATTCACCCAGAGAATCACAGGCTGTCACGGTAAGAAGGGCCCGTAAAACATAGAACAGCAGAGCTACAAGGGCCTCGTTGAGGCATCCTGGAGCAAAAAGAGTCTGAACCTCAGGTCAGAAGACCTGGGTGAAAGTTCCAGTTCTGATGCTTACAGATATGTGACCTTGGACGAGTTATTTTATCCCTCTGAGCCTCAGTTTCTTTATCTGTAAAATGGGGATAGTAAAATTTATACTACCCACCACACAGGGTTGCTCTGTAAATCCTAAAGAATTATAGAAACATGGCATTATTATTATTAGAACAGAATGGCAGAACCGGAGGAACTTGAGAATTCAATTTAATCCAACAAAGATTTATTAGGTCATTGTGCAGGGCCATATCTGGGGTCCAGGCAGAGATAGACAATTTGAAGTAGGCTTCATGGAGGTCACATTCTTGTGTGTTCACTGATGACTCTAATAATCACTATGTCACAAAGGGTCATTCAGTCTCTCTCTAGCAAAACAGAGTACTCTCACTACTTCATCGAAGCGTAATGGAAAGAGACCTGGTTTTGGAGTCAGAAGGCCCACATTCAAGCCAAGCAAGAGAGGTTCAACTCCTTAGTCCTAGAAGCTATGTTTCTTTTAACAGACAGCTAGGTGGTACCTTGGATAGAGTGCCATGGTTGGGAACAGGAAGACCCAAGTTCAAATCTGGCCTCTGACACTTACTAGCTGTGTGACCCTGGGTAAGTCACTTAACCCTGTTTGTCTCAGTTTCCTCATCTGTAAAATGAGCTAGAGAAGGAAACAGTAGACCACTCCAGTATCTCTGCCAAGAAAACCCCCAAAAGGGATCTTGAAGAGTTGGAAGCAACTGAACAAATGCTTCTTTTAATGTTGCCCAGGATCACAGTAGCTTTTTTCTCTTTCCTATCACATTACTTGTTTGTGGTCCACTAAAGTCCTCAGATCATTTTTTTCCCAGACAAACTACTGTCTAACCACATCTCTTCCATTTTGCATTTGTGTGACTGATCTTTTGAACACAAGTCCCTATTATATTTTATCTTGTCAGATTTGGTCCATTGAGATTTCTTTGAACCTTGACCCTTGTCATAAAGTGTGTTAGCTAGCTATTTATTCCTCCCTGTTTTGTTTCATCTGCAAATCCAACCTGAGTCATTGATGAAAATGTCCGATAGCACATAGCCAAGCACAGATCCTTGGGGCGCTACATTGGATACTTCCTGCCAAATTTACATTGATAACGTCTACACATTTCTTGATTTTAGGAGACAAGGGCATCTAGGGGCTCAGACCCTAGCTGCTATCTACCACTGGGGAGGGGGAAGGTTCTCCTCCAGGTTTCTCTCTAACTCGAGACCTAAGAACTCTCACCTGGGTCACATGGGGAAATTTGTTCTCAAGAAGGGAGGAGGGAGTTCATTGGGTAAAAATGTACCTGGGTAGCATTTTCCCTGACAACTGTCATCCCTTGCCAAATTAACAAAACTGACCTGCCCAGGAAGCCCTCTCTGATTGACACGGCTCAGGTCTAGACCTTCCTATTCTTTCCCCGGTGCGGACAAGTTCGTCTATAGCTCCCTCTAGCCTCAAGCCCTCACCTCTGTTTACGACTCTAGAAGTTCCAAGTGCGTCTAGTACCCACATCCTGGGCCATCTCCCATCATCCTGATCTATATGTGGCCACTGGACCCAGATGGCTCCAGAGGAGAAAGTGAGGCTGATGACTTTGCACAGCCCTGCCTCACTTAAATCCAATTCATTTGCAAGTCAGGGCATCATCTTCCTGATGTCACGATCCTCTTTGGGGACAAAGGACAAATCACACAGTTTCCTCATCAGTGATAACACATTAGGTTTTCCTCCTAGAGAGGGCTTAGCATCTTCCATCACCACCCCCACCCACCCCCACCTAGATTGCCACTCCCTAAAGGGAGCAGTTGACTCCATTCTCTCCCCGGACCCTCACTCTTGTCTTCCAGTCCTAGCCACAAAGGCCTGGGCTTAACTCTTGCCTCAGACACATTCACGCTGTGTGACCCTGGGCAGGTTGCTTAACACTCTGTGTCAGCTTTCCCATCCATAAAATGAAGGGGTTGGACTCAGTGACCTCGAAGGTCCCTCCCAGCTCTAAATCTATGACCCCTGATAAGTATTTGAGGGTTTGTCATGTGAGTGAGGGATTTATTCTGCTTGGCCTCCATGGGTGAAATGAGAAGTTGCAAAGAGCAGGTTTGGGGTGGATGTCACAAAAGAAGTACCAACAATTAGAGTGATACAAAAAGAAAATGAGCTGGAGGTCAAGGGTCCCCTCTCGTTTCAGGTCTCCAAGCAGAGGCTAGGTGACCACTTGCCATGGATGTTATCCTGGGAGTTCATTCTTTGATAAGAGTTGGCCTGAAGGGCTACGGGGGCCCCTTCCAACTCCGAGATTCTCTGAGAGGGATGATATCACTGGTGATGATGACGGACAAACATAACAATGACATAATATACTTGCACGCGGTGATTGAAGTTTGAAAAGCAGTTTGCACTCACTACTGCACTACCAGCATTGGCAATGGTAGCTCCCCTCCAGACTCATCTTTCCTTACTAGTCCATGGTTGAGAACAGATTCAGCAATATGGAAGCTAGGCCCGGAGTAGCCACCTCTTCTCTACCCAGCTGTGATGCTATCAAAGACCCCACAACTCTGACCTAGGCCAGAAAAAGGCAAGTCACGTGGAAGTAGGGGATGGATAGGGTGATCCCTACCAGGGGTGCTTCCCTCCTTCTGGCAGGTGCTTAGTGTCCCTGCCTCCCACTCTCCTTGTCCTTCCATGTCCACTCCATCCTTTATCAAGCTCCACATCCGCCCCTCCTCCCACATCCCTGCAGGAATGGGACCAGGAGGTGAATTGTGCTGAATGAGACCAGGGGGCCAAAGGAAACCTCAGGCTCATAATGTTATGTGACTTGTTACCACCCATTACCATCTACTTCTCTTAACTCATGCTGGATTGAGGAAGAGTGAGGAAGAGGGAAATTGAGAAGGGGAACCCACTAGACCTCATTTATTCCACCAATGCTTAGAGCAACAACAGTAATCTTAGACTATCAAAGCTGGGGGGGGGAGGGGGCCTCTAAACCCCATTACCATGTCCTTGTTTCCTATTTACTTTCTCTAATACTTTAATGCTTATAAAGCACTTTCCTCACAGCAACTCTATGAGGAAGGGAGGGTAAGTATTATCATCTCTATTTTACTGATGAAGAAACTGTGGCTCAGGAAAATTAAGAGGCTCACCCAAGATGATTATCAGGGCAGGGGTTAGAATTTAGCTCTTTTGGGTTCTTCCCCCTGATCTGGAAAGGACCTTAGAGTTGAGAACAGAGAAGGTCAAAGCTGGAATAACTACCACCACCATCAACATCCCATTTCTATGTCACTTCCATGTTTATAAATTGCTTCCCTCAAAACACCCCTGTGAAGGAAGCAGTGAAAATATTATTGCCCCATTTTACAGATGGGGAACAGAGATTCAGAGATGGGAGGTCACAGTTTCCGTCCCACAGCTAGTACGTAGTAGTTAGCACTCATATAGTACTTCAAGGATTACAAAGCACTTTATGTGTCTTATCTCACAACAAGACTATGAGGTACATGCCATGGTTGTCCTCATTTTACAGTTGAGGAAATTGAGGCCAACAGAGATTAAGTGACTCGCCCAAGGTCATCACACAGCTAGAAAGTATGTGATAAAGGATTTAAATTCAAGTTTTCCTAACTCCAAGTCCAGGGTTCTAGCTACCTTAAAATAGAGAATACAAAATGTCTGAGCTGAAAGACATCTTGTCCAACACCCTCATTTTACAGAGAAGGCAACTGAAGCCCAGAGAGGGGAAGTAATTTACTAAAAGGCACACAGCAAGTTGAGGGACCAGCTAGGACTAGAACCCAAGCCTCTTCCCTCCCAGCCCAGGGCTCTCTCTCCTCTGCTCTAGACTCCCTACAGCCCAAGGGATTCTGGAGGGACTGGAGGTGGGGGGCGGGGGGAGTTGATGTTTCCTCCCAGGGACAGGCCCTGCCAACCTTGTCATCCCCAATTAGCGGGTAATTACCTCCCTGACACGCATGTTTATTAATCAAATTAATGCACCCCGGGGAGGTGGGAGAGGGGGAGGGCTGACCTTGGCAGTTTTGCTGAGCTGAGGATTCTCCTGGGAGGGGGGAGTCCAGCCTCTTGTCAGATAGTCATCGTGTGTCTGTGTGTATCCTCAGGACACTCGGGGGACATCTCCTTGTCTCCCATTCTGTCCACCCCTCCCCCTGCCTCGCCTTAATCTCATTTCACCATGATTCTGCCCCCTCCACCCTAGGGGGGGAACCCCTCAGCAACACAAGGCCTCAGGGCAGAGTTTTGAAGGACTACAGGGAGAGGAATCCCAGTAAGATCAGAGCTCAGTGAAAAAGAAGTCTGATGCAGGGGATGAAACCTAAATGCTAGTCTGACTCTGACCCTGAATTTCTGTGTGACCTTGGACAAATTTCTTCCCCTTTCTGGGTCTCTGTTTCCTCTTCTGTAAAATAACAAGGATTAAACTAGAGAGAGCTGGTCTACTCTTTGAGATTCCATTGTAATCTATCTCATTCAGAGTTCTAAAATCACTTTGGGCAGAGGGTGGGCAGAGAGGAGCAATCCCATCCTCTAGATGGGAAACTGAAAGCCCATAGTACAATAATGCCTGCCCTAGGATGTCACATCGAGACAGGAGAGAGGCCAGAACATCACCTCAGTCCTTCACTCCCAGAAGTGAACTTCCCCAGGAAGAAAGAGTTCTTTGTCAATAATAATAATAATAACTGACATTTACATAGTTTGCTAAGTACTTCACATATGTTATCTCAACTGACCTTCACAACAACCCTCTAAAGTAGATGCTATTAAAAAAAATAAAGTAGATGCTATTATTATCCAGACTTTACAGATGAGGAAACTGAGGATGACAGACTTGCCGAGGGTCACAAAGCTAGTAAGCATCTGTGGCAGGATTCAAACTCAGGTCTTCCTGACTAGTGATTGCACCATCTGTCCACCTAAAGAACAAACCCGTTTATGTACCACCAGTCTCCCACCATTGCCACCACCAGAGGGATGCAGCCCTACTCCTGCCTCCTGCCTCCAGGAACCAGACAGGTAGAGAGGGACAGAAACAGAGAGACTGATGAGGGAGGGACTGAGACAAAAGGAGAAAATGACAAAAGCAAGAAAGAAATAAAGGGAAACAGGGAGAGATATAGGAACAGAGACAGAGAACTTAAGATTTGAAGCTAAAAAGGACTTTAGAAATTTAGTCCAACCCTCTTCCCTCCTTAACCCCTTCCTAGTTTGGGAAATTGAAACCGAGAGAGTGAGCTGGTGATGGAGCCCAGGCTAGATGCCAAGTCTCCTGACTCCTCATCAATTTGTCCCCCATTGTATCAAGAGGAAGACACAAAGAAAAAGATGGAGACATTGGACAATGCTGGTTCTTCTTATTAGCTGTGTGTCCTTGGACAAGTCACTTACAGTTTCAAACTGACTGTCAAAATGAAGGAGCTGGGTCAACAAAATAAAAGAGGATATCTAATATTCCTTCTCTAAATCTTATGCTGTATGAGAAGCATATAGAGACCCGAAGAAAAAGAGAGAATAAGAAAAAGAGACGAAGAAATGGGGGAAGGGAGAGGAGACAGATTTGGAGAATAGAGACCTGGGAAGATAGAACGCCAAGCCCAAGAAAGAGGTCTGGAGGGAGAGAGTCACAAATAGAACAAGAGACCTAGAGACATACGGAGACTGACTAAGAGGGAAGGAGGCAGAATAACAAGAGAGTCATTAGAGAGATCTGGAGAGATCTAGAGAAAGAGAGGGAGAGACAAAGAGAGGTAGAAAGGGACAGAGATACAGAAAAATAATTAGAAAGAGATCAGAAAGGACTAAGAAAGACAGAGGAAAAGAAATAGGGTGAAGCTGGGAGAAAAAGGAGGGACAGAAGGAGAGGGAGATGGAGATAGAGACAGAATGAGGGGAGATGGGGAGAAATGGAATGAACCAGGAAAATAAATAAACAATAAAGATACACAAGCTGAGATACAGAGAGAAATAGGGACGAGGATGGAGGTCCCAAAAGATAGGTTGACAGAGGTCCCTATAACCTCAGGTCCTCCTGTCCCCACTGCCCAAAGTCCAGCTAGGTGCTACTCTCCTCCAACCCGTCATCTCCCCTGATACTTGGACGTGCAACTGCTGCCCTCTGGTGGCCCTGTGTGGAACAGCAGGAGCTGCCTCCAAATCAGCCATACCTGATTGCAGTTAACTGGTGTCCCTGCCTGTGATCCTGCCCCCACCCCTTCACCCCAATGATGAGGTCCTTGGTTCTCATTCTTCTGTCCTACCCGGCAGCAGGGATGACTGCTTAGCTCCATCTACCTCTCACTGCCCCATCTATCCATCCTCTACTCAGCTATACCACAAACAGGGTGGGGCAGGGGTGAGGGGCAAGGGGGTGTTGCACACTGGGTCCCCTAACTTAAGAAAGTCCTGTATCACTCCCTTTTTGAGTTTTGAGCCTCACACTGCCACAGGACATAAAATGTGAGAGCTGAAAAGGACTTTGGGTTTAGAACCAGAAGGGACCTTGGAGAGATCTAATCCAGTCAATCACTCAAGAAGTTGCTTATTATGTTCCAGGCATTCTGCTAAGTGCTGGGGATATAAAGAAAGGCAAAAATACAGACCCTGCCTTCAAGGAACTCACAGTCTAATAGGGGAGACAGCAGAAAATAACGTAAAATACATACAGTGAAAATGAAGGTGATTTCAGAGGGGAGATCGTAAGCAATTGGGCGAGAATGGAGGAGAGGCCTCTTGCAGAAAGTGAGATTTGAGCTAAAATTTTAAGGAAACTAGGGAGGCCAGGAAAAAGGAGGTAAGAAGGGAAAGCATTCATTCCATACATCAGAGCTAGCCAATAAAAAGGTGCAGATAGCAGATGGATTGTCAACAATACTGTAACAGCCAGAAAGCCAGTATCAGTGGATTGTGAAGTCCTTAGACTCCATGTAACAGTGTAACAGTGTCATGTAACAGTATTTCTCTGGCCCCCACTGCTGTGGATGTGCCCTCCCCAGGCATGTGGTATACTGGAGCTGGCTCAATCAGGCTCTAGAGAGCTGATTGTTAAATTTTTTTCGAAAACATTTACACCTCAGAAAGCAGCTGATACTACCATTCAGAAATTTATTTATTGTCTAGATTTTTTTGGTTACTCAAATACATTTAAATTTTTTAAAATTTTAGTTATTACTATTTAGTTGCTATTGAGTTCCAAATTCTCTTCCTCCCCCCCGATTGTCTAGATTTAGGAAAGTGGTAGAGAAAATGTAGGTTAATAATGTAGATTAAATGTTTAAAAACAGTGTTGTGAAGCCAGTTTTTCTCTGAGAGCTGGTTGTTAAACATTTACTAGCACACCCCTGTCCCTTCAGAAGCTTGGGGGAGGTTTTCTTGTCTCAGCCTTTGACTCAAGGCCCTACAGATTGTTTTTTCCCTTCTTTTAGAAGTCCAAGCATCCCGATTCCTTTTAACCCTTCAACAGTCAGGTTAGCTTTTTACAAAGTTATGTTTACGGCAGAAGTAGAGCTAAAACAAGCATCCAAACTTTTGGCATCTCCCTCATGGGCATCTCCTTATTAGGAGATCTGCACATGCCACAAACCCCCATTACAATAGGAAGAGGCCAGTTTGCGAATGGCTTTAAATGACAAAAAGAGGCATTTGTATTTGATCCTGGAGGTAACAAGAAGCCATTGGAGTTTATTGAGTATGGGGGGTGACGTGATCCAAATTGGACTTTAGGAGAATCACCTTGGCAGTAGAGTGGAGGACGGATTGGAAAGAAGTGAGACAAAGCAGGGAGACCAAGCAGAAGGCTACTGTAATTGTCCAGGGGAGAGGTGATGAGGGCCTGAACCACAGTGATGGCAATGGGTTTCTGGAAAGAAACTCATTTTACAGGTGGGGAAACTGAGGCCCAGAGAGGTGAAGCAATATATCCAAGAGCACACAAGTGACCCATAACCAAAGATAAGATTCAAACCCTGGTCCTCTGATTCCAATCAGCAGCATTCCATATATTGAACCATGTTGCCTCAACCTTGGAACAAAAGCTTATGTTTCTAAAGTAATTTAAGGTTTGCAAAAAAAAAAAAAAAAACCTTTTGTCATTTAAACCTTGCAATGACCCTGTGGGGAAGGAACTGAAGAGATTACTATCTCCAGTTGGGGAGAGGTACGAAATCTGTGATTTCATTGGTGTAGGGAACTTTCTGTGAGGAAATTCTCTTCACCAAAGTAGCTTTAAGAAGATTCTACAACTGATAAGTTAATAAGTCTCAGAGAGAGGTGAAATAATATCCTCATGCATGTCAGGACATACAGACAGAACTTAAGAACTGGGTGAGACAAACTATGGTATGCAAATGTGGTCGAATAGGACTGTGCTCCAAGAAATGAGGAAAGGGATAGTTTCAGAGAAACCTGGGAAGACTGGTAAGAACTGATGCAGAGCAAGATGCACAGAACCAGGAAAACAATGTATACAATAGCATTGTAAAGACAACTTGGAAAGACTGGGAACTCTGATCAACACAATGTTCAACCTTGATTCTGTAGGATTCACAATGAAAGGTGCCATCCACATCCAGATAGAGAACTAATGGACCCAAGGTACAAATTGTGACTTTTTTAATATACATGACAATGCAGGGATTGTTTTATTTGCATGTTTATTTACAAGGGTATTATTTTTCTTTCTTTTTCAATGGGGAAGGAGAGTAGAGAGAGGGAGAAAGGGCAGATTTTTGTTCATTGAAAAAAAAAAGTTTAAAAAAAAAAGACCTGAATGAGACTTTTTGAGATCAATGAGCCCACCCCTCCATTTTATAAAGCAAAAAATCTGAAGTCCACAGACAAGAAGTTAGTTGCTCAAGGTCACACATCAAGTTAGCAGCAGAGCTAAAATTCAAACCAAAGACCTTAGGTCTACTACATTCAACTGCCTTTCCCTAACACCAAAATCTGAGTCATAGTTTACCTCCTCAGAGCAAATGGGAGCTTCCTTCTCTGTCTCTGTTTCTCCCAGTGTGGCTTTTATCTTTATTTAGAAAACAGTTCACCAGTAACAGTGTGGGAGGACTTGTACCACTAACAACCCATGTGAAAAGGAAACCTAAGAATCTTAGCAGGTAGAAGGGAAGAGTTGCTCATCTCCAGAATTCCCAGGAAGCCTTTTTAGCAAGATAACATATTTCACTTGTCCCAGAGAGTTTTTCTGGATCTGTCTAAGCAAGCAACCAAACCTGCCTGCCAATGATTGGGTATTTGAAAACAGAAGTGATGCAGTAACTCACTAATTAGTTGAGGTTATTTCCCAGACAGGACTCTAACCCAATGAGCCTTTCCCTTCTTTCTCCCAAGGCTCATCTCTTTTCCAGCACTATGCAGACTTCAGAGTCAGAAGGAAAGTCAGCCCCTGAGATGGAGACAAGGACCATGAGAGTGGCTATGGGAACAAGGACTGGGCGCTTAGGTGGGGCAGAAGATGACAGTGCTAGACTTGGAGTCAGGAAGACACTCTTGGTGCAACTAGGTGGCGAAATGGATAGAGTACCGGCCCTGGATTCAGGAAGACCTGAGTTCAAATCTGACTTCAGACACATAACACTTTACTAGCTATGTGACCCTGGGCAAGTCACTTAACCCCATTGCCTAACCAAAAAAAAGGAAGGCACTCCATCAAACACTAGCTGTGTGAGCCTGGGCAAATCACTTAACCTTTCACTGCCTCAGTTTCCCCAACTGTAAAATGGGAATAACAATAGCATCTACCTCCCAGTGATATTGTGAGGTATAAATGAGATTACATTATATGAAGTCCTCTGCAAATTTAAAGCCTATGCTAGTTACTATTCCTCAGGAGAGACCAAACCAGACCAAGCAATTGGGGGCGGGGGAGTAGGGGAATTCTAGACATTCAGATCTGACATCAAGGGTTATGTATAGTCCCCTGAAGCCATTTGGTGAGAAAAGCTGCTGGTCTGGGCCCCTCCAGCTGTGTCTTTCTCTCTAACTTTGTCCCGCATGAACCCATCCAACAAATGCCTGGGTCACCAGAGGCTGAAGGAAATTCATGGTGGCTGAGGGACAGAAGATGTCCTGGGAGCTTGGGGACCTGTGACACTCACTGCCTGCTGCTTCCATCCAAGGTCAGTGGGAGCCTTTCCTTCAGGACCTCTGGTGTTCTCCTAGCTATGGACAGGCTAGGTTCCTCCAGCAGCCCTACACTATGGTCAGTCACTATGGCACTGCCCCAGTTGCACGTGGTGTCCCTTGCTGGTGAACAGATGCAGCCTCATGCACTTCCTAGCTATGTGACCCTGGGACGGTCACCTAACCTCAAATAACAGTACCTACCTCCCAGGATTGTTGTAAGAATAAAATAAAATCATATTTGTAAAATTAGGGCAGGGGGCAGGAGGGGAGGGGAGAAAAAAGAAATAAGAATTTTACATGATAACTTATCTATGTATAATTTGTATATTTGCAGTTTCATGTGCAATTGTCTTTTTTTATTGTGCTATGTTATAGAAATGCTTGTTTTATTCCATAAATTACAAATAAATTTTTTTTAAATAACCTTAAAGCGCTATATGAATGCTAGCTATTGTCATTTGCATTAGAATTCTGGACACACACATTTTCAGGATAGGACCCACCACCTGGCCCTCCTCCTCTTTCGGCAGGAAAGACAGAAGTTTCAAGACTTCCCATTGTACTTGCCAAAGGTTCAGAGGGGATTGGGGGGGGGGAGGTGGCGGCGCAGAAGGCCATTATACGGCTCAGGTGGAGGCCCCAGCCTCCCTCTGCCCCTGTCCCAGGGCTTTGGCTCCAACTTCCACTTTTCTTCTCTGAGAGCCCCAACCACACAGACACCCTTCCTTCTTTCTCCCTTCCCCTTCTCCAAGTGGCCTTCCCTTTCTCAGCAAGCCCCATTCCCTCAGTGGGATGCCCTGAGCATGAGCAGAATGCCACAATTACATCGATCGGATCATCCTTTGGTGCAGCTTCAGCAGCTTCTCCCCATTTTTCTCTTTGCTCCTCAGTGAAAGGAGAATGCCACAATGGAATGATCTACTATGTGACCTCAGGCAAATGACTTTCTCTATCTGGGACTCAGTTTCTTCATCTGTGAAACCAAAGAATTATACTTACTTTTTCCCACCTATTAATTTATTTTTGAAAAATTAAATTGTATTTTTTCAATGAACAAAAATTTATTTGAAAATATTAAATTGTATTTTTTCATTGAATAAAAATTGATTTCCCCCCCTTCCTTCCACTCCCTACCCATTGGGAAGAAAAAACAAAACCCTTATAACAACCCATCTATTCATTTGTAAACTTCCTGAGGAAAAAGATTATTTAATCTTTGTCTTTCTACAGCAAAACACAATGTACAAAGTAGAAATACAATAAATGTTTAATTTAATTGAAAGGCAATTGAAAGTGCTTGCCTTAGTCATCTACCATCATGAGACCGTGGGCATATCCTTACCTCCCTGAGCCTTAATCTACCTAACTGTTAAATAGGAATGAAAATACTTGCACTACCTGGAATTTTTTTTTAGGAAGATTTTTGTAACTTTAACATACCATAAGTATTTTTTTAATAATTTTTATTAAGTTTTTATCTCACCAGTATTTCCCAATATATCCCTCCCTCACTTCTCAGAAAGCATCCACAAAAAGAAGAGGAAAAAAAAGTTCACCTACCAGCACATAAACCAAATTTATCATCATATGCAGTGTTCCATACCATACGCCCTCATTTCTGCAAAGAAGGGATGGAGGTTCACTCTCCTTTACCTTCACTGGGGCCAGGCTTGGTCATTATGATTTGTTTTGGTGTTTCTACTTGCATTGTTGTAATCATTTCACATAGTGTTTTCCTGGTTCTGTTTGCTTCACCTTGCATCAGTTCAAATAAGTCTTTGGATGCTTCTCTGAGGTAATCATAGCCATCCTTTCATAGAGCTGTTATATTCCACTATGTTTGCCTGTTACAATTTATTTAGCCCTTCCCCAATTTGTGGCTGTCTGCTTTGCCTTCATTTCCTTTACCATTACAAAATGGGCTGCTATAAGCATTTTGATGTATATAGGACTTTTAAAAAAAATTATTGACCTTGAGGTATATGCCTAGTAGTGGGATCTGTGAATCAAAAAATAGAAAGGACCAAGTAGCTCATTTGAAAATGGCTGCACTCCCCCGGCCATTCCGAGGCAGAAGCTGATACCCAACCCTCTCTGCTGAGAATCACGGAATTTTAGACACTAGTGGAAGGCATCTCAGTGACCTTCTACTCCAAACCATGCCTAAAATGGAATCTCTTCTACATCATCTCTGCTAAATAAACTTAGAAACGTGCTTTGAGATGTGCAGGCAACCTGAGGGAAGAGGGATGTCCTGACCTCCTCCAGGGATAAGGACCAGCCCCACCCCCCACCCCCCACCCCCCACCTCCCTCCACTCCAGTTTGTCCCTGGATTCTCCAAGCTGGTAATGCGTCTTGTGTCTTTTCTCTCTTCTCAGCCTACCCAGGCCCCTCCTGTTGGAGTTTAACAAGCAGGATCCTGCCCTCCCCCACAGCCACACAGACAAATTCCATTTGACTCAAACATTTATTAAGTGCCTACTACCCACATCTCTGCCTTCCTGGAATTCAGTCTGAAAGGACACTGCTTCTACAAAAATAAATGTCATACAATGATGGTGTAATGGAGACCAGGCCAAGGACTTTGAAATTGAAGGAGGGAGAGAGCATTTCAAATGGGGTGATCGTGGAAGGCTTCCTGGAGGAGACACCTGAGCTAAGTCTTGAAGGATAGTTCAGAATATGGACTGAGGGAAGAAGAGAACTCAAGAGTCCCTGGGCCCTTAGAGATGAAGAATTCCAACTTCCTCATTTGACAGAGGGGGAAACTGAGGCCCAGAGAGTTGACTTGTCCAGGGTCAGGGCCCATTCCACTGTCCCTCCCTTCCCCAACTCCTCCCCCACTGCAGATGTTTACTGGGCACAACTCTCTGTTAATGTAACTAGTGTGCAAAGCACCAGGCCTGGAGTCAGGAGACCTGGGCCCCAGTTCTACATCAGCCTGTAACTCACCACGTCACCGTGGGAAAGTTGGTTCCCTGTCCTGGATCTGTTTCCTCTCCTGCAAAATGACAGAATGGGGCTCCAGGTTCACTAAGCCCCCTCCTGTGGGTCTTCAATTAAAGCCCAGAAGGACAAGGGCCCCACATGGGACCTGTCCAAGGCTCATCTCAGAGGCTGCCTCTTATCCTGCTCAGGGTCTGGGAGGCTGAACCTCTGGGAAGAGGAGGAAGAGGAAGGGAAGGAGGGGGAGGAGAGGGGGAGGAGGGGGATGGGGAGGGGGAGGAGGGGAAGGAGAGAAGGTGGGGAGGGGGAGGGGGAGGGGGAAGAGGAGGGGGAGGAAGGGAAGGAGGGGGAAGAGGGGAAGGGGAAAGAGGGGGAGGGGGAAGAGGGGGAGGGGGAAGAGGGGGAGGGGGAAGAGGACTCTCCTTCCTGAGGAGGACCGCGGCTTTGGGGCAGAAGCCCCCACAGCTGTGGCCTGTCTGGTCCCAGACATGAGCACCTCAGGGCAGGAGCTCGGACCCTGGACTTGGAATCAGAAGACCAGCGTCTCATTTTTGTAACTGGTTGGACAACCCTAGGCAAGTAACTTCTCCCTTGGCCCCAGTTTTCCTTCTGTATAACACAGATAATAATCCTAGGACTCCCTTCTCAGGAAAGTGCTTTGTACATTTTAATATGCTACAGAAATATGAGCTCTCACCAATCCAGTCCAATGGGGTCAGCCCTTTTCATTTCTATAGTACTTAAGGAAACTGAGGCCTGAGTAGGGGAAGTGACTTACTCAAGGTCACACAACTATTGAGTGGCATAGCCAGGATTTGAATCCAGGCCTGCTGGCTACAAGTGCGAGTGTTAGCTCTACTATATCACCAAGTCTCAGGAGAATAGTAAGAACAGGGCTCATTTCTCTAGTGCTTTAAAGTTTACAAGGTTTAGAGGAAAAGATCCTGGGACCTCTTCCCACCCCCCCCCCAAACTCTGGAGAGGTAGAAATGGAGCTGCGAAGGCCTCCTGAGCCATCCACCCACAGCCCTGAGTTTCTGCAGGGCCTGCTTAAGCCAAAAGGAAAATAAACCCTCAGGCCCCATTCCCATAACTAGCCAGAGGCTAGCTGCCTCTTAGAGGTTCCCAAGTCAGGACAAGGGGTGCTTCTGGCCTAGTTCACCAGCCCTTTAGAGAGGGCCAAGGAAGATGTCCCAGGGCAGGTGCCTCAGCGGGAAGCTGGTGTGTTGTCTGTCGATGGGGAGAAAGGTTGGAGCTGCTTCAGGCCCTGGCCCCGCTTAGCCTTCTTGTTCCAGCCAAGGAAAGCCCCGGGCAGCGTGACCTGTCCGCCATTTTCCTTGTCACTGCGAGAGAGCCCAACAGAGGACAAGGTAGTCACCTTCTTATCCACCTGGTTATAGACAGAGAATGGCAGTGAGACAGTCATCCCCTCCTCCAGGGAGTCACCTCTTTCTCCTCCTATCCCCCACCCCTCCTCTCCCACCTATCATCCCCAAGATCACCCCTTGAATCTTTACACAAGGACCTGGCAAAGATAATATTTTAAAGGAGTAAATCCCAATCAGTAGATGATACCCTTATATAATGGGTCATCTAAAACCAACAGATCATCCTTAAGCCAAAAAAATTATCCAGAACCATTAGAAAATGTCACACAACGAATAAAAAGGTTAATGGGCTTTAAAAAAAAAAAAAAGATTCTGCTTTGAAGCCAAAAGGAACTATGGGTGAAAATTAGAGACAACTTTTGGTTTGATCTAATTCTACAGCTTCCTAAGAAATATTTTATTCGAATGGGCTACTTTGGGGAGTACTGAGTATTCCGCCAAAGGAGGTCTCCAGACAAAGGCTGCATGATGCCACCTGTGGGGGATGGAGTAAAGTGAATCCTGTTCAGGTGCAAGCTGACTTGGAGCCCTATGATTCTGTAATTAAAGGAAGCTCCCTTCCTCTCTCTGGGACTCAGCTTCGTCCTCTGGACTGAGAGGTCTCCAGGCTGTCTGGCCCCCATTGCTATAAGGTGTCACCAGCTGGACCTCCTCTCCCTCTAGAAAACCTTTCACAGAGGAGAGCTCCCTGGCTTTGGGCCCTCCCCTACAACCTTCCTTCCCGTCCTGGGGCTCAGGATTACCAGGCCAAGCGGCTCTTCTCGCTGGGGTGTGACCACCTCAATGTCCACACCTTCCTCTCCCACGCCCGTTAGCAGGGCCACCACCTCGGAGTGCTTCCCCCACTTGCAGGGCTCCCCATTCACGGAGACAATGTAATCACCCTCCTTCAGTCCAGCTGCCTGCAGAGAGCGGGGGGGTAGACGGTAAACCACTAGGGAAAGTAACCCCTGTCCTGAGGTGGCTGGCTTCCCCTGGGCCGATTTGTGATGAGCTCTCTGCCAATGGGCAGTACTATTTCCCAGACTCAGCCAAAGCACCAGCCTACGTGGAGCTGGGCCCTTCCAGTCTATTTGCGAACAGCATTTTCAAACATGGGGTGTGGCCCTGGCTTTGCTGATTAGGCAGTGACTTTGGCCAGATCCTCACCCCTTCAGATTCTCTGTGGGGTGGTGGAAAAAGCCCTGGCCTGGGAGTCAAGAGACTTGGGGACTAGTTCCAGCTCTCTCTCACTGACTTGCTATGTCAGCCTTCAGTAAGTTACACCCCCTCCCTAGGCCTCAGTTTCCTAATATGTAAAATGAATAATTCCTATGTCTACAAGGCTTTAAAGTTTACAAAGCACTATCCCCCACAACAACCCTAAAAGGTAGGGACAAACAAGTGTTTTGATCTTCATTTTACAAATGAGGACATATCCTCAGAAGACACAGGAAAGTGACTGGTCTAAAGTCACGCTGCTTATAGATGTCAGAGCCACAACACAAACCCAAGCCTTCTGACTCGTACCAACAAGCTTTCCATCAGACCTTTCCAGATGATTCCTGTGGTCCTTCCTTTTTTTAAAATTTCATTTAATTTCAGTTCCAAATTCTTTCTCCCTCCACATTTCCCTATCCATTGGGAAGGCAAGAAATACGATACCCATTATACATATTAAATCATGCAAAACATTTCTGCATTAGCCACAAGGTCCTTCCCTTGAACAATTAAACCCAAGCTAAGCTTACACACAGCGGCTAAGTGGCACAGGAGATAGAGTGCCAGCCCTGGAATCAGGAGTTCAGACACTTACTAGTTATGTGACCCTGGGCAAGTCTCTTAACCCTGACTGCCTCCAAAAAGAAAAAAAAAAGATGTCTCTGAACTTGTTTTTAGGGGCAGCTAGGTGGTACAGTGGATAGAGGACTAGCCCTGGAGTGAGGAGGATCTGAGTTCAAATCCAGCCTCAGACACTTTATTAGCTGTGTGACCTTGGCTAAGTCACTTAACTCCAACTGCCTCCCCCCAAAAAATAAATAAATAGATAGATAGATAGGTAGGTAGATAGACAGATAGATAGATAGATAGATAGATAGATAGATAGATAGATAGATAGATA